>NC_046657.1:21925596-21929766 GCF_010883055.1 Belonocnema kinseyi | reverse complement strand
AGCTATCTAAGGATGGTACTATAGAACGCCACCTCAAGGTAGGCCTAGTGGCGCCATCTCTTGGTCAGGCCGGAAACTTATCAATCCACCCTCGTAGTTCTAAGTTTCTTCAAATGAATAATGTGCGTCTAAATTTTGAATGACCTGTAGTACAATGAAATGAATTTTATTGTGTTACAACGGGAACACTTAAGTTAAGTTGTGTTGCGTTAAGCAAAATTTCGTTAGGTTCTGTTCAGTTAAATTCATTTGTAGTTTAAGATAGAGTTAACCTATTAAATATAGCACACATTTAAGACTCAGAACCGTACGCTTACATAGCTACACGTGTGGTTGAATTTCATTCGGCTAGATTAGGTTAGGTCAGGTTTTGTTAGGTTAGGATAGGGTAAACCTCTATGTAGGTTAAGCCGAAGCTGAATGAAACGGTACCGCAAACACAACGGGACAACACAATCAGTTTAATTGTGTTTCGTGAGGTTAGGTTAGGTTAGGCTAGGTTAGATTTATTTCTAGGCTAGGCTCGAGTTGACCCATTCGATGTAGCACACATTTGTTACTGGGAAAATATGCCTCCAGAGCTTTACGTGTAGTTCAATAAATTTTCGTTAATTCAGGTTAGGTGAGGTCAGGTTCTGTTGAGTAAAGTTATGTTAAACAAGTTGATATCAGGCAGAGGTTGATCCTTCACAGTTGTCGACATGTTTTTGAAGTGAAAATTTGCATCACTGGCATTATTTTGAAATTTATTTGCCTCAGTGCATGATTTTTCGTCATTTTTTGAGGTTATGGCTCAACCATGACGTGATGGGTGATTTTTGATACCGAATTTGAATTCAGCATCCCAAAATTCATAGGAATACGTGTGTCTTGTTACCAGATCCGCACACTTATTTTTTTTCGTGTGGCTGTGTTATTGTTAATACAAAATTAGAAAAATTCACTAAAATATAGAGTATAAAAGTGGATTTATATTAACACCAAATGATAATTACAATTCCAGAATTACCAAAGTTGACGGTATATAAAGAGGTAAAGGTAGTGAATAAGAGAGACATTAATTGGCATTCAAATTTTATTTATTTACTAATTTTTTATAATTTGATACACCTTCTATGGTTAACAATTAAAAACGTCTAATAACACTCATATAATCGTAGTCTAAAAAAAATATTTTATTTTATTTTTTTGCTTGTTACGCCCCAAATGTAACGAAGCAAAAAAACACTACTATTTTCAATTTAAAAAAATTAATTAGTATTATTCTCGAGATCTGATATTCTGTTTTCGCACTTGCCTTCACAAAAATTGATTTTTTATTAATAACCTATTCTGCCACTTAAGCAACACAGAAATGTTCTGATTATAACCAAATATTTAAATCTTTTCAGGGTTTTGAAAACTATATTTTGAATACCTATATAGTGAAGAAGAAAGGAAAAGAAATTTACTTGTATCTATCATTATTTCATCAGAAAATAAAAAACAATTCTTTAAATCATCGATGGTTTTTCAGAGAGGTCACATTCTTCCAACATATATTTTTATTTGAAAACTATTTTCAAATTGATAGACGCGTTGACGCACACAGTTACGAGTTTTTTTTATTTATGATACTTTGATCAAATGTTATGTCGATTGACAATAAATTCGTCAGTATTTTTTACGATCTACGGACACTTAAAACGATGCAGATACGTTTCGCCTTTTTATATTAAAGTTTATTGAAAGTTTTTAAGATGATTTTTTATTCCTATAGAGTACGTAACATTAAATACAATTTTTCTATTAGAAAAAAATTAAAGCTCTAGCATTTTCGTGGATGTCGATTTCTTGGTATATTTTTTATTCGAAGTCGACAGTACACGGAAAAAATTACAACTATTTCATAATTCGTCAAATATTCTATTTGAAATAAATGCGCATGCTATGTTCTACTTACGAATACCTTAAAAAATTTGTCATTCAAAAGAAGCGAAATTTTTGGATAAAAATGGAAAATGTAGAAAGATTTTGAATACTTTCTCATTATTTTATAAATATATTTACAAACTTAAATTTACATTAAACTTTTACTCATTTCAAGGCTCATTTATTCTAATGCTCACTTATTTAAAGTTCCCCAAGCTCGGATATTCCAAGTAACGAAGCTTCTTTACCGCCCACCACTTTCCCTGCACAGTCTCGCCGCGTCAGCAGCTGACCAATTAAAGAGAGGTTGGAAGAGGGGGAAGCTCTTGCGCAATGCAAGGATGTGTGCACAATTACAGCGCAAGCATTGATAAAAGGCAGAGGCAGCCAATGAAAGTCCCTTGACAAAATCACCCCACGACTCGCGGTAGAGGTGGGGGCCCCTGTAGACTTGAAATGTCCCGATAGGTTTTCGAATATTTTTCCGAATATTTACGTTTTTCACCCCCTGGAATAAATGAGAGTTCACTGTATATTTAGTTTATAATAAATTCTATCAAAATTACAGGAAAAATGAATATTTACAATAAATAAAAATAAATATGAATCAACATTGTTAAAAAATAACATTAGTGATTTATTATAACAAATACGTAATACTACAAACATCCTTAAACGAAAAAAATGCGTTTTTAACATCTTTTTTTCCATTTTTATCCATGAAAAATGACATCAAACATATATTTTTTTTTAATTTGTACGGTTTTTTCACCGAATAATACTAATATAGCGATTGAGTTTCCCCGTTTTCTTGTCCCACTTCCTAAATCCAAAATTGTGATTTCATTTAAAATATTGATCGGATTGAGGATTAGGAACAAGATTAATTTTTTTAAATATCTTTGTTACAAAAAAGAAACAAAATTTGTTTTTCGTTTACATTTTCGTAGTCTGGATATGTCGAAAAATTTGATTCGAATATATTTCGGGTGTGAAAAAAAATACACTGAGTCGATTATTATATTACAAAATTTCAAATTTTAATTCAGTAAACATTTTCAGTTGGGCCCTGATCAAGCGATAGTTGGGAAATTTTTTATTACAATTTGTGGCAGGGCGCTGTGCAGGCACTGATTGGACGCTTTTGCGGATATTTTTTTTAAATTAAAATTTCTAAACGGGTGCTGATCAGGTAATATATTGGCAATTTTTAGTTATAATTTCTAGTCCGGTGCTGATTAGGTGCTAATTGGGTGCTGTTTAGACAATCTTTTAAATAATGTTTCTATATGAAAGCTAATCAGGAACTGGTTGAACGTTTTTTATTACAATTTCTAGTATGATGATGTTTAGTCGCAGGTTGGGTGCTGTGTTGGATATTTAAAAAAATTAGAATTTCTATACGGCACTGATCAGACACGAGTTTGGTAATTTTGTGTACAAATTTTAGGTTAGTTACTGATCAGGTGCTATTTAATAAACTTTGAGTTAACATTTCCTGCCAGATGCTGCTCAAGCGCTGGTCGGGTGCTGTTTGGGCAACCTTTTAAAAAAAATTGTATAGGAGTGTTGAACAGGCTCTGGTTTAGCAATTAAAGGTTCCAAAAGGGCCATGATCAGGCAATGATTTGGCAATTTTTTGGCAAAAGTTATAGTTGGTCACTCATCATGCGCTATTTGAATAGGTTTTAGTTAATATTTCCACTCTGGTGCTGATCAGACACTAGTTGGAAAATTTTTTAATACAATTTCCCGAGGGGCGCTAATCAGGTGCTGGTTCGGCCTTTTGTTGGATACTTTTTTTTTAATTAAAATTTCTATACGAGGCTGAACAGGCCCTGGCATGCGCATTTTTTGAAAAAGAAATAGTTGGACACTGATCAGGCGCCGTGTGAACTATTTTTAATTATTATTTTCAGTAGGGCGCTAATCATGCTCCGGTTGGATGCTTGTAGAAAAATTTTTGAATAAATATTCTATACATGTGCTGATCAGGCACATTTTGACTTTTTTAAATTACATATTCTGCTACAGCGCTGATAAGGCGCTGATAATTTGCTTAATTAAAATTTGTAAACGGGCGCTGATCAGAAAGTGGTTTAGCGATTTTTTGTGGTTTAGCGATCCGACGCTGATTGGGCACTTTATTAAATATTTTTTTCTATTAAATATTTCTTCCTATTAAAATTTCTATACTGGCGCTGATCAGGAAATGGCTAAATAATTGTTCTCTAAAAAATTTTTTTTTATCAGTGATCA
>NC_046657.1:21907509-21925586 GCF_010883055.1 Belonocnema kinseyi | reverse complement strand
GACAATTTTTTAGTCTAAATGTCCATACTTGTGCTGATCAGGCCCGCTTATATGGCGCTGGCTGGGCGTTAATTCGTTTATTTTTCCACAATGAATTTTTTATATAAAAAATGTATTATAAACAATATATAAGTTAGTAAAACATTAATAAATCGACCTTTTGTATTTCTTCTTCATTTTCGCAACAGATGAGTAACCGATTTTTTTTTACTTATAATAAGACGTCTTACCTCTCCTATAAATTTTCTATCTAACCCATGTCTGGGAGCAAGGAAATAATCAAGTCCATCTGAAATCAACGAAAGCGAGTTGCAACTTATTGGATCTTTACTTTGAGGAGGAGCAATAAATAAGACAAATAGAAGAAAGAGATAATATCTCGATGAAGAAATTCAATTATTTTGATGTTGAAGTAAGGCAATCGTTAACAATTATTATTTCTTACAACTTGAAAATTAATAAATATATTTCTAAAGTTGGGTGATCTAAAATGATTTTTTCCTCTTGAATTTTCATGCATGTTGCCCAAAAATGTAGTTGAAAATCAAAAAGAAAAAGATTTTTAAATATTCCGAAAGCCGCATTTCCAAAAAAATACCTTTTTTAAATTTGATTAAAAACCGTCAATATTAGGTGAATTGAGCTGAAACTAAACATTTCTCTTTACAATTAGGTATTGAATATGAATGAAGAATTATTTTTTAATTTATTTCTAATAGATAAAATAATACTTTCTTCTGATGATTAGATGTTTACATAAATTGTTTAAACAATTTATTATTGCTTTTAGCAATTTTCTCTAGGAATATAGTCAGAAAATTGAGGGTTTTTTTCGAAGTTTTTTACTTATTTGCAACTTTTCAGTTAGATCAAGGCATTTAAGTTGAGAAAAATAATTGTTTAAACAATTTATTATTGTTTTTAAAATTATTCTTTTTGAATAATGTTAGAAAGTTACAATTTTTTCAGAATTTAACAACTTTTTTCTATTTTTCATTGAGATCAGGGTAGTAATTAATTAAATTCAACAAAAACTATTCTTTAAATAAATTATTGTTTCTAACTATCTCCATCTGTAAAATTGCTAGATACTTGTGCTTTTTTCTAAAATATTCCACTTTTTGTAAACTTTCATTTAGAAAAAGGTTATAATTGATAAAATTTAACAAGCTTAACTGGTTAAACAATTTATTATTGTTTATAACTATATTTTATTTGAGAAATGCTAGAAAGTCGCGAATTTTTTTAAAATCTTCAGCTTTTTTTGCCATTTCAGTTAGGGAAACACAATGAATATTAATTTTAATATTTGAAAAAAGCTCTCAGTGAATACTTGAAGAAAAAATTACAGAGATAGAAAAAAAACTGATTCCCTTTACTGTTAATTTATTATTTGTTTATAACTAAGACCTCAAAGGAAAGCTAAAAAATTCAGAACAACTCACAACTTTTTAGCATGACTAGAAAAATATGGTTATAAGCAATAATAATAAATAAATAATTATTTAAGATACTAATGATTTATTTAAACAATTATGCTCGTAAACTTGAATTAATTATTACCCTTATCTTAGTAAAAAGTTGACAAAAATTGTAAAATTCCACAAAAAGCCGTAACTATCTAGCATTATTATATAAGAAAATAGTTATAAACAACTATTATTTGTTCAAACAATTATGTTTCTTAAATTTCAATCATGTTTACCTCACTCTATGTGAAAAAAGGATAAAAAGTTGAATATTAGAGACATAACCGCAACTTTCTAGCAGTATTCAATGACAATATTATTAAAAATAATAATAAATCTAATAAACAATTATGTTTGTGAACTTCAAATAATTATAACATAACTGCAGTTGAAGAGTAAAAAAATTGAAAACTTTAGAAAAAACGGCAACTTTCTGGTATTATTATGAGAGAATATTATTATAAATATTATCTAGTCAATTGTTTAAACAATTATTTCAGTTAAATTTAATTGATTATTGTCTCGCTATAACTGAAAAGTTTAAAATAAGTTAGAAAATTAGAAACAAAACCGCTACATTCTGATTCTGCTTTAAAAAGAAAATTGCTAAAAACCATAATAAATTGTTTAAACAACTTATTATTATTCACAATAATATTCCCTTAGAATAATACTAGAAAGTTGCAGTTATTTCTAAAAAATTACACTTCTGGTTCACTTTTTAATTAGAGTGAGGTAATAGTTAATTCAAGTTAAAAAACATAATTGTGTAAACAATCTATCATTATTTATAACTATATTCTACTATAGTGTTAAATAGGTTTCGTTTTTTAGAAAGTTTCCACTTTTTCTTAACTTTTCACTTAGAGGGATATAATAATAATTACAATTTGATAAAGATAATATTTCAAACAAATTATTATTTTTTATAACTATTTTCTTCTATCTTGATGCTAGAAAGTTGCGGTCTTTTCTGAAAAATGCGGTTAGTTTTGAAGTCTTAGTTAAAAAAAATAGTAAATATTATTATTGATATTAATTTAAACAAAAGGCTCTCAGTAACTACTTCAAGAGAAATTCGAATTCAATATGATCTATATAGAAAAAAATTTCCTACCAATATTCATAGATATTATTATTAAACATGATCATAAATTGTTCAGACAATTTGGCTTGTTAACTTGAATTTATTGTTACCTCACTCTAAGTAAAAAGTTTACAATGCCTACAATTTTTGAGAAGAATCTTAAACTATCTAGTATTCCTATAAGAAAAAACACTTATAAACAATAATAATATGTTTAAACAATCAGGTTTGTTAATTTCATTGATTAATACATTCAAAAGAAATCGCAACTTGTTAACACTATTTGAAGAAAATGTTATTAAAAATAATAATGAATTTTTTTAACAATTATGTTTGCTATCTTGAATTAATCATGACCACACTATAAGTGAAAAGTTGAAAAAAAGTGAAAAATTCCAGAAATAAACAGCAACTATCTAGCATTACTATAGGAGAAGATAGTTATAAACAACACTAATTTATTTAAACAATCATGTTTGTTGAATTTTATTATTTTTTACCTTTGATACAGCCTATCAATGTTAGCTTCATTTTTTAAATAAAATATTGTTATTTAATAAAAAATAAATTTTGTTTAATTTCAAGAGGACTATAATGTTAGCTCATGCTTCTTAAAAAATAAATGTAATTGTAGTTTTATAAATGGACTTAATTCTAATTATGAAAGTTGACCATCTTAATTAAGGAAATGCTTTTCAGACCAGTGAATTCAGAAAAGAGAATTAGATTCTATTTAAAGAAAGGTGGTAAAGCTAGTTTTTCAATCAGCTCAGAAAGCTGAGAAAAATGAAATTACTTACATCTTTAAGTAATCTTAACTAAGTACTAATAATCGTCGTTGAAGGTGCACTGAAAAAAAGGAAGAAAATAAAGGGTTAAAGGGGACCAAATTTTTTTATTTTAATTGAAAATTTAAAATAAGGATAAATTTTTGAAGGGATACTGTAAGTAAAATATTTTTTGATTTTAAAACAGCTCAAGTAACAGTATTAAAATGGTGCTTTTAGATCTAAATTATTATTACTAAAAGTGACCCTGATATCAGTACTACTAGAAAAAGGAATATTACTAAGAAATGGTAGTATCAATCTTAAAAATTAAACAGAACTATAGTTGTTAGAATAAAGTAGAGAAACAGTAGCGGTGTCATTTTTTTGTATTAATAGTAATAGTAAAAATAAGAAGTACTAATAGTACTGTTAATACTATCGTTACTTTTTCTGTTAATTATAGTTCTAGTACTCTTTCTCCGGACATTGTAAAGTTATCATTTTTTAGTATTAAAAGTAACAGTGACAATAATAAGTACTAATTGTACCGTTACTTTTCTGTTACTGATAGTTCTGGTACTATTTTAATAATGTAGTAGCAATATCATTTATTAGTATTAAAAGTAATAGTAAAAATCAGCATTACGAATAGTACTGTTACTGCTATTGTTACTTTTTCTGTCACTAATAGTTCTGGTACTCTTTCTTAAGATATTTTAGAAGTATCATTTATTAGTATTAAAAGTAACCGTGAAAATAAGAAGTACTAATACTACTGTTCTTAATACTGTTACTTTTCTGTTAATGATAATTCTGTTACTATTTCTAATAATGTAGTAGCAGTATCATTTATTAGTATTAAAAGTAATAGTGAAAATAAGAATGACTAATAGTACTGTTACTACGATTGTTACTTTTTCTGTTACTAATAGTTCTGGTACTCTTTCTCAGGATATTGTAGAAGCATCATTTATAAGTGTTCAAAGTAACCGTGAAAATGGGAAGTACTAATAGTACTGTTACTAAGGCTGTTACTTTACTGTAACTGATAGTTCTGGTACTATTTCTAATAATGTAGTAGCAGTATGATTCAGTAGTATTAAAAGTAATAATAAAAATAAGAATTACTAATGGTACTGCTACTAATAGTTCTGATACTCTTTCTGAGGATATAGTAGAAGTATCATTTTTTAGTATCAAAAGTAACAGTGAAAATAGAAAGTACTAAGTGCACCATTACTATTATTGTTATGTTAACTGTTACTAATAGTTCTGGCGCACTTTTTTGAAATATGGCCGCAGTATCATTTGTTAGTATTGAAAGTAACAGTGAAAATAAGAAGTACTAATAATACTGTTACTTTTATGTTACTGATTTTTCTGGTACTATTTCATATAATGTAATAGCAGTATCATTTATTAGCATTAAAAGTAACAGTAGAAATAATAATTACTAATACTACTATTACTACTATTGTTACTTTGACTGTTACTAATAATTCTGATACTCTTTCTCAGGATATTGTATATACTTTTTTATATACTTCTTTAGTATTAAAAGTAACAGTGAAAGTAATAAGTACTAACAGTACTATTACAGACAGTGTTTTTTTTACTATTACTAATAGTTCTGGTACACTTTTTTGTAACATGGCAGCAGTATTATTTGTTAATATTGAAAGTAACAGTGAAAATAAGAAGTACCAATAGTGCTGTTACAACCACTGTCACTTTCTTTGTTACTGATTTTTCTGGTACGCTTTCTTAAGATCAGTAACATTATTAAGGGTGGCTGTAAATCAGTCAAAGCGTGACAATCAGGGAGAAGTAAGGGGATTTTATTGGTCAACAAAAATCAAGGAAAATGGAAAGAAAAAATTAGTTTTCAACTTCTTTTTTTAAATTAATTTTTCATCTAAAAATTTAACTATCCCTTTTTTTAATTGGTCTTTTTCAGTTTAAATTTGATCTTTAATTGAGAATTCGTCTCTTTTAGTAGAAAAATAATAATTTTAATTTTAATAAAAAAATTTTTTATTGTTTGGAATTTCAAGGGGTTGGTTGAAAATGAACTTTTTGAAAATTCCATTTTTTGGTTGGAAGTTTGAGAATTTTTATTTAAAAAAATGTTCTATTTCGACTGAAGAATTTTTTTTACGGGAAATTCCCTTTTTTGATTGGCAAATTCATAACTTTAATTGTGTATTCAACTACTTAATTAAAATTTTATTTCTCACTGAAAATTTAACTTTTCCGTTTTTTTTATTTTTAAAGCATGTATTTTGTTCTAAATTCAATTTTATATTGAAAACTTTACTATTTATTATTATTTTAAATATCACCTATTACATTTTGTTTAGAGCTCAAATTTTTGTTATAAATTTAACCTTTTGTTTTCAAAATTCAAGTCCCTTCTAAAAATTTGTTCTGAAAATCTAGTTTTGAAAAATTAGATATTCAGAATCATCAATTTTAGGTAAATCGAGTTTTTAAACGAATTATTATTATTAATAATATATTTTTTTAAGAATGCTAGAAATTGTCATTTCTTTATGAAATTTGTAACTTTTTGATCAATTTTCACTTATTGAGGAAAAATTAATGCAAGTTGACCAAAATAATTGTTTAAACAATTTATTATTGTTTATCATTTTCTTATTATATATAAGTGCTAGAAAGCTGCGGTTTTTTTAATTGTTTAACTTTAATTTGTCTTTAATTTTTACAAACATATTTTTTTTAAACAATCTTTTTCTTTTTTGTAAACACATTTTGCGTAAATAGAACAGATATTTGAAATATTCTCTAAACTTACTATATGGATGAAATAATTTAGAAAAACTGAAACTTTGTAGCAATTATCTAAACTTATTGGTTTTTTTGGGACCCTATAAAATAGACTTATGGGGTTATCATTTAAAAAGTTATTGATTATTCTGAATAAAATTTACAAAACATTTTTTTTTCTCATGGGAAATACGTAATTTTTTTATGTGGATTCGAACAAATCGCCGGGCGCCATTAATCAAGATTCGAAAAAATCATTTTTGGACCATCCTATTGAACATTCAACTATTTTGCTTAAAAATCAACTATTTAATTTGTTAAACAAAAATGATTATGATGTTGAAGTTATTTTATTGGAAAATGAACTTTTATACATTTTTTTGTTATTTTTGATGGTATAACAGTCATATTTTTTGGTTAAAATAAATAAATTAATTTGAAAGTTTTTAATTTTTATCTAAAGTGTTATTGTCCTATTTCGTTTGTGAAAAATTTTATGTTGAGACTATTATTAGAATAAAACACTCGTATTTGAATATCAAGTCAGTAAAAATACAAAATCGTTACTTGTACTCACAGTTCTGGTACTATTAAAAAAAATTACCAGAACTTCGAGCACAAGAAAAAGTAACATTATTAGGAACAGTCCCAATAGTACCATTACTTCTAAGGCAAGTTTATCTGGTACTGATGGTCCTACAAATCTTTCTTGCGATCATTAATAATATTATTAGTACTGTTATCAGTATCAAGCAAAGTACCATTATTAGTTACAGTACTAATATAAGTATTAAAGTAACAGCAAAGTACTATTTGTACGACTAATGTTAAGGTAACTGTTTCTGGTACTGATAATTTTTTACTTTTTCTTTGGATTAGTAAAAATATTATTAGTACTATCACCAGTGCTCGGAAAAGTAACGTTATTAGTGAAAATACTAATATGAGTATTAAAATAAAAGTACTAATATACCTAACAAAGCAACAGTGCTATTATAAGTATTAAGGTAACATCAAAGTACTATTAGTACTATTACTGCTAAGGTAACTTTAACGTCACTCATATTCCTTTCACTTATTCTTAGGATGAGTAACAATATTATTAGCACTGTCACCAGTACCAGGAAAAGTTACATTATTAGTACAAATACTAATATAAGTATTTCAATTAAAGTATTAATATAAGTTATGAAGCAACAGTATTGGTAAAGGTATTAAAGTAACATAAAATTACTATTAGTCTTATTACTTCTAAGGTAACTTTTACGAAACTCATCATCCTTCTACTTTTTCTTAGGATCAGTAACAATAATATTAGTACTGTTACTACTAACACGAAAAGTTACATTATTACTACTAATATTAATAAATATTAAAGTAACAGTACTGTTATAAGTTTTAAAGCAACAGTGCTAATATAAGTATAAAAGTAACATTTAATTTACTTTTAGTACTATTACTATTAGTAATATTAACACAGTACTAATATAATTATTAAATCAATAGTACTAATATAAGTATTATAGTAACAGCAAATTCACTATTAGTACTATTAATGCTAAGATACCTTTTTTTGGTTCGATAGTTCTGCTTCTTTTTCTTGGGATTAGTAAAAATATTATGAGTACTGCTACTTGTACTAATAGTACTATTAGTAAACGCCAAGTACCACCACAGTTGTCTGTGGTGGAGGGGAGGTGATACCCCTACTTGGTGCATACCAAGGTGACGGATAGGGGAATGCTCGCCGGAAACAGAGGGTAGGGCCAAATAAAATACGCCCCGCGGATCAAACACACATGATCGGTGCCGATCGCGATCCACTGGGAGTGCCTCCCACCGGTAACGGGGATGAGGCTGCTGTGAGCTTGCTCTGCCGAGGTGTAAGTCGCGGTATGTTACCAGGAATCCAGCCCCTTCAGGCCCTGATTAGAAAGTTCGTGGTGGCTGCAGAAGTCGGAATCTGCAGTGCTCCGGGCGAGTGCGGTTAGTCCGTGCATTCCAGAACCGGTTAAACGAAGGCTGGGCCCCAGGGAACTGGGGTAGGATGTCGGTCCGAGGGTATGCCCGTTCCCAGTTTTTTCGGCCCGCCCATCCACGCACGAAGCGCTTAATCAATATTTATGGCGAATGCAAACCAGATAGAGAGGAATGAAGTGAAAGAAGCGGTGTTCACGGACATCGACATACTGGTGACAACCAATGTCTTAGACAGCAGCAAGATTAAAACGTTGAAAGAAAGGGAGACTTCCATTAAAACAAGGGAAGACTTACATCAGTTCTGCAAGGAAGTGGAGGTAGAAGAAGAAAGGACTCTGTTGGAACTTCAGAGTCTGATTCACACTATGCCCTCCGAGACTGTGAATAGAACGACCATGGACTTTTCAATCAAGAATAATTTACCAGGTGCTTTAACACAAGTGAATCTTTTACTAGAACCTTTTGCTGCTACTTACAGTAGAAATACAGATGGGGCATGAGAGAAATAACCTCTTGCAACAGACACCTGGGTCTGAGGCCAAAAAGAAGAGGCCATCAATCAGCACGTCTAGCCCTGAGAGCGGGGAAAGCTCAAGACCTGCAAAGAAACTACAAATCGAAGGAAACATCGGTGAGTGGAGTAAAGCAGTGAGCCGCAGAAAGAAAAAAGAAAGTCAGGAACCGGACAACACTTCCACAGGAAAATTTAGGAGAAGAGAAGTAGGAAAGACTAAAAAGGTTCGCACCGAAGCGGTGATAATTAAACCTGTTGGCGGAAAAAGTTTCTCCGAGGTTGTGAAAGACATTAGGGCAAAGACAAGCCAGACGATATGCAGGTGGAAATCAGGGCTATTAAGAAGACCCGTCAGGGTAATGTTCTTTCAGAACTGGAAGCAACAAAGTTTGGTGACGAAGTACAAAAAGTTCTCAACCATACTGGAGAGATAAGGCAGGCAGTGCGACGCACACAGATCCAGATAAGGGATCTTGACGTAGCAACAACTGCAAAAGAAATTGAAGATGCCCTGAAGAAAGAATTAGGGTAAGAGGCTGTTGAGAACACAACGGTCAATATGACGAAAAAGGAGATCCGAGGGAGTCTAATGGCCTTCGTTGATCTAAAAGAAGCAGATGCCATTAAAGTAAACCAGATTGGCCACATTAAATCGGGTGGGTCAGCTGTAGAGTACGCATCAAAGAAAGATCCAGTCGGTGCTATCGTTGCTTTGACTACGGTCACATCGCGACGGAATGCAAAGAAGTGGATAGAAGGCGACAAAGTTGGAAATGCGGGGCAGAAGGGCATACAACTGTACAATTCACAGAAAAAGCAAAGCGCTCACTTTGCTTAACAAAAGAAGATGGAAGACCAGTCGACCATATGCTTGGTTCGTCAAAGTTCATGGTCTACAAAGAAGCCAACAGAGGGAGCAGCAAAAAAACCGGATGGCGCTAATACTTCAAGGAAACTTGAATCGCTGTCAGCTAGCACAGGACCTTATGTCAAAGCTAGCTGATGAGAAGAAAGCAGACATGCTTATCATCTGCGAGCAGTATGAACGCAGTAAAGGTGAGAACTGGTACCAGGACAGAAGCGATACTGCGGCCATTTGGCTCATTAACAACGACGCCTTTTCAGTTAAGAACCATGGAGAAGGCGATGGTTTTATTTGGGTCACGACTTCTAAAGGAACCTTCGTCAGCTGTTACCTCTCACCAAACGAGGGTATTACGGTCTTTTGTAGGAAACTGGAGGAAATTAAAGACCTATGCTCAAATTTTGCTGGTAACTTCATTGTTGCAGGTGATTTTGATGCCAAGTCATGTGAATGGGGCATGACATGGACAAACGAGCGAGGGCAAGAGGTTACTAATATGGCTACCAGATTAGATCTCACGATTATAAACACAGGAAGTTCACCCACTTTTACAAGAAGAGGCTGCCGTCAAGCCATCCTGGATATCACAATGGCTACTCCAGGCGCTGCTCGCCAAATATCGGAATGGCAAGTACTTGAGGATTACACAACAAGCGACCACTAACATATAAGCTTCCAAATGGGCTGTGTACCTTCAAAGATGAGTATGGTCCAAAAATCGAATGGGAGAAGGAAGGGATGGAACCCAAGAAAGTTTGATTCAGCCAAATTACTTGGCACTATTGCTGAAAAGGGCGCGCACCTAATTGAAGAAAAAACAACTCCGGACATCACGAGGACAGTCGCGGAAAGCCTAGCAGAAAGCACTATAAAACTAATTGTGCAGAGCTGCAATACGGCAATGCCAAAACGGGCTAGAAGGAGCCAACAGGGCATATATGGCGGCAAAGAAAGCGCTGAATCGTTCCATAAAAGAAAGCAAACGACAAAAATGGGTAGAGGTCCAAAAAGCAGTAGACCAAGATACGTGGGGGCTAGGTTACCAGATTGTAACGGAAAAAGTGTACGGAAGAACGCCAGTTACGGCCATGGTCCTGAGACGATAAAGCTGATTGTAAAGGAACTTTTTTCCAAGCATGAAAGCAGAATCGACATAACAGAAGCGCTACCTGAAACGGTTCCTCTTTTCACTAAAGAGGAACTGCGGACAGCAGCATCCAAAATGGCTTGCGGCAAGGCGCCAGGACCAGATGAAATTCCAACGTAGGTGGTAAAGGAGATAGTTAGGGAGCATCCTTACCTGCTTCTAAACACTTTCAATACCTGCTTCAGAGCTCGATGTTGTCGGAAAACTTTTTGAAAAATGCATTCGGGCTAGATTAAGGGAAGCGATCGAAATCACGGGAGGCCTGGCTAAAAACCAACATGGATTCCGTGAAGGTAGATCCACGGTGGGAGCGATCCATGAAGCTCTCCAGGATGTTAACAAAGCGTGGAGTGGAAATCACCGGTCAAGGAGTACATGTGTGATGGTCACTTTTGACGTAAGGAATGCTTTTAATTCGGTGAGAAGGAAAGATATTCTGTAAGTCTTGAAAAGAAGATTTAAGGTACCTGGTTATCTCATTCGGATCATCAGCGATTACCTTGACGACAGATGGCTGAAATACGAAACCACTGAAGGTGAACGTAGCAGTCAAGTGACTGCGGGAGTGGCCCAGGGCTCAGTTCTTGGTCCTGACTTGTGGAACGTCGTATACGAAGAGGCCCTTACAATGTATCTTCCAGGCGGAGTGAAATTAATTGGATCTGCTGACGATCTCGCTGCCATGATCACGGCAAGAACGGAAGAACAAGCACGGCTGCTGGTGGCAAATATTTCCTGGAGAGTGAAAAATTGGCTCAGAAACCACCAACTACAACTGGCTAGTGAGTAGACGGAGGTTGTAGTCCTCCCTAGGCAGAGGTACTTTAGCAAACCCTTTATAGCGGATATCGCGGGGCATGGCATAGAAGCCGGGAAAGTGCTGAAGTACCTCAGTACCTATATAGATGAGAAACTAACCTTTGCAACTCAAATCGAGAAGGCTGCAAACAAGGCGGAGAAAATGGTTGCCATGCTGTCAAGGCTTATGCCAAACATAGCTGGCCCAAGAAGTTCCAAAAGGCGAATACTATTAAGTGTGACGAACTCCATCATGCTGTATGGAGCTGAAGTATGGGCAGATGCATTGAAAGTAGAATACCGAAGGAAGCGGCTTCTGGCGGTTCAAAGAAAAGGAGCACTTCGGGTGGCTTGCACCTATAGATCTGTGTCCGGTCCGGCTGTGATGGTTATTGCGGGATGTATCCCCATTGACCTGTTAGCAGCCGAGAGGAAGAGGATCTATGAGGCGAAAGGCAAACGAGTAGACACGAAGATCCAACCTCTAGAAAGAGCAATTACCATTGACAAGTGAAAACGGCAATGGGGACTTGAAGAAAAAGGCAGATGGAATGCAAAAATAATAAGCGACATACAGCTGTGGAACAGCAGGAAATACGGGGAGGTAAACTTCCACCTCACCCAATTACTGTATGGCCATGGCCACTTCAACGCTTATCTTTTTAGGAGAAATTTGAAACAGAGTCCCAACTGTGACTACTGCCCGAACGTAAGAGATGATGTCGAACACACTTTCTTTCAATGCGAGACATGGACGATCGAAAAGCAAGAACTCGAGACGGAGATTGAAGTAGAAATTTCACCCGATAACTTGGTGAAGTTGATGCTCGAATCCCCAGGTAACTGGGATAGGATCTGTAGGTAAGTAGAAAAGGTCTTAAGAAGATACCCAGATACGATCCTAAAGAAACCCTCCAGGAAGTCGAAAGCCGACGAGCCCGATGCGTAGTAATACGCTACTGAGGACGACGCGTACATCCTGGAGTGGTGTTTAGGAGGAGTAGATGTCCGTTAATGCAAAAGAGAGATGCCGAAGGCCGACGAGCCCGATGTGCAATAACAAGCACTACAGAGGACGATGCGTGCATCACAGTTAGGCAGGACAGAAAAAGTATAGGCCAAGCAGGCAATGATAGGTGAAAGCCGAAGCACGGCTTACGGGTCTTAACCCCATGTTCTTGAAGTAATGCGAAAGCGGTTCCGAAGACATGGGTTGGCAGCAAAGGAGTTAAGGTTTAGTGGGTAGGCGCCGTTTGGTGAGTCTCACACTCACATTCGTTCCTTGTGGACTGTTTGCTCATGTGGGCACCTCATGTGTATATGCGTTATGAATATATGCATGATGTGCACATATTGGGCACGCAGGCCCCCAAAGTTCGAATGTGGTCAGTGCATGAGCATTTTCCGTTTTTACTACTTCAAAAAAAAAAAAAAAACTATTAGTAAACGAAATAGTACGAGCATTCACAGTCTCAGGAAATGTAGCATTATTAGTAACAGCACTAATATAAGCATTAAAGTAATTTCAAAGTTCTAATAGTACTGTTATTTTTAAGTTAAATTTATCTGGTACTGATAGTCCTACTTTCTCTTAGGATCATCGGAAATATTATTAGTACTGTTACTTACATTAATATTACTAATAGTATACGAAATAGTACGAGAACGTCCAGTATCAGGAAAAGTAACATGATTAGTAACAGTACTAATAAAAGTATTATAGAAACAGTAAAGTACTAATAATTCTGTTACTACTGTTGTACTTTTTCTGGTACTCATGGTCCTGATACTTTTTGTAAGAATGAGCTACAAAATTAATAGTACTGTTACTCCAAGTAATTGTATTATTACTTAAACAAAGAATAAGAGGAACTTCCGTTGCCAGAAATAGTACCATTATTAGTAGCAGTGCTAATAGCATTGTCAAAGTAACATCAAAGTACTAATAGTAATGTTACTGTTATGGATAAATTCCCTTGTACTAATAATCTTCCTACTCTTTCTTGGGATTATTGATAATATTATTTGTACTGTTACTCGTGTCAGGAAAAATAACATTATTTGTGACAGTAATAATACAAGTATTAAACTAACTAGAGACACACTATTAGTACTGTTACTGCTGAGATAAATTTTTCAGCTACTAATGGTCTTGCTACTTTTTCTTAGGATTAGCAACAAAATTATTAGTACTGTTAATTGTACTAATTGTACTATAACTGTACAAAGAAGCACATATGAATGATTAGAAGAACTACTAGTACGAGGAAAACTAACATTAGTAGCAACAGTAATAATATAAGTATTGAATTAACATCAAAGCAATAACAGTACTGTTACCGCTAAAATAAATCTTTCTGGTACTGATAGTCCTGCTTCTCTTTCTTAGCATTAGTTACAATCTTATTAGCACTGTAACTTGTACTAATAGTACTATTACTATTCGAAAGAGTACGAGAACCTTCAGTACCAGAAATAGTAACATTGATAGTAAGAGTACTAATGCCATAACGAAAAGTAACAGTGAAAAATAATAATAGTACTATTTTCTCTCACTTTTAGTGCTACTATCTACTGATAGTAGCTAAATATAAATTTAATTAAAAACTCTTTTTAGAAGATTTTTTTTCAACATAAATAAGGTGTAAATTAATCAAGACTTACCGCACACTGGTTGTTCTAGTCTGACTCAGACTTGCATGCCTTTTTACTGAATGGTCATAGCGTCTTCTTGAACAAATTCGCCACCATCCCCCACGAGCTGCCGATAAAAAACTCTCTCTAAAGTGCTTCGACATGAAGCCATAGATTATCGGATTAATACAACTGAAAAAAATTATTATTACAGATTATTTTTCGTTTTACTTATTTTAATTTTTAATTTTTTTAATGAAGAAATTTCATTTTAAACATTAATTTGAAAAACATTCATGAGCTAAAAAAAATAAAGTCCCATAAATGAAATTCTGAGTAATTTTGAAGACATTTTCTTACACTTTTCCTGAAAACATGTAGGGAAATCGAATTTTCGGAATTTTTGTAAAAGTTTCGCCAGTGCACATTGCAGAAATCTTTTGAAAATTCTTCTATGAGATTTTTCTAAAGTTTTCCTCGCAAATTTTTCTGAAAGTTTTCAGAGAATGTGATTCTGAAATAATCCAATGACTTTTCCGAAAATTTGGTAAGATTTTTCCACAATTTTTCCAAAATTTTCCGTAGTCTTCACCAACTTTCTTTTAATTTTGATAAAATTTCGTATGTTTTCTGAATTCGTTTGATTACTTGTGAAAATTATAATGAATGAAATCCCAGATATTCCGATGGATTTTCCTATAATTTTTCTTTATCACAAAGGGTTTTCCGAAGATTTTTTCGAATTTTTTGTGAATTTCTTACAAAATTTCCTAGAATTTCTTCGGAAGCTTCTAGAAACTTCTCAGGAGTAAAATCCTGAAATATTGTAATTATTTTTCTAGAAACTTCATATGATTTTCCAGAACTTTCCCATCATTTTTAATAAGTTTCTCGAGACTTATATCTCTAAAAATTTCGAATAATTTCTCCTGGAAGTTGTCAGGTTTCAGAGAGTTTCTGACCATTTTTTCTAGAATTTGTTAGAAAACTATTAGAAATTGTTTAGGATGAAATCCTGAGATATTACAGGAATTTTCCGGATATTTTATTAGATTTTCATGATTTTCTAGATTTTCAAAAATTTTCCTTTAATTTTTTCCTAAATTTCATTCAATTTCATAGCAAAAATTTGTTTACTTTACTGAGAAATGAAATCCTGAAAAAATTCCTCGAGAATTAAATAGTAAAATACTATGATCAATTTTCATGTGATTTTTCTCAGATTTTCTTTGACTTTTCCCAAAATGTTCCTGAAGTTATTTGAGAATTCCTTGCAACATTGGAACGTAAAATTTTCTAGGGAATACAATCCTAAAATATTTCTGTGAGTTTTCCGAAAACTTCGTGAGACTTTCCACTACTTTTCCACAATTTGTCTAAAATTTTCTTGAGTATTCATAGAATTTTTAACAATATTTTCTAGAATTAAGTCTCTGAATAGCCTGAGAATTTCCCTACAATTTTCCAAAAATTTTTCGCGATATTTTCTAAAATGTAGCCTCGAAATTTTACGAGAATTTTCCAACAAATTAACCAAGAATTGTCCAACAATTATCCAAAAAATACTCAAAACTTTTCCGTAATTTTCCAAAAACCTTCCTCAAGTTTGTGAAGATTTTTTATATTTTCTAGATTTTTTTTTTAATTCCAAATTTTTTTCATAATAAAATCCTGATGTATTCAAGTGTCTTTTCCGAAAACTTTTATACTCGAAGTATTTTTTTTGATTTTCTATAATCTATTCATAACAACTGACATAATTTTTCTTAAATTTACCAGAATTCGTTGCAACATTTCTTGAATTAAAAAAAAAATTGTAAAAGTTTCTTATAAAATTAAATTATAAAATATTCCAAACAAATTTTCTGGAGTTTCCATTAGGTTTTCGCATTGAAATAACCACCGTTTTCCGAGAATTGTCCTCGAGTCTCCCAGAATTTCTTAGAAAACTCCCAGAAGTTCCTCGAGAGTAAAATCCTTAGATATTCCAGTGAGTTTTCCGGAAATTTCATAAGATTTTCCATTACTTTCTCATGTCCTTCCGACAATTTTCCGAAGGCCTCATGAAATTTTTCATAATATTTCCTAAAATGTAACCTCAAAATTTCCTGAGAATGTCCCATGAAATTTTCCGAGAATTTTCCAATTATTTTCCGAAGAGTTTCCTCAAGTTTCTGTAAATTTCTTACACTTCCAAGAATTTTTTAAATCTGAGAAATTTTTTAAGAATAAAATCCTGAGATATTCCAGTGACTTTTCCAGAAACTTATAATATTATTCACGACTTTTACATGATTTTCCGACAATTTTCCTAAATACTAATAAAGTTTTTCTTAATATTTTCTAGACAGTAGACTAAAAATTTTCATTGAATTTTCCAACAAGTTTCCGAAAATTTTCTAAAAATTTTTCGAGAGTTTTTCTCAAGTTTTCCAAAAATTCTTAGAAAACTCCTAGAAATTTCTCGATAATAAAATCCTGAGATATTCCAGTGACTTTTCTCGAAAAATCATTAGATTTTTTACAACTTCTCCATGCTTTTCGACAATTTTTCAAAATTCTTATAGAATTTTTTGGAATATTTTCTAGAATGTATCCTCAGAATTTCCTGAGAATTTCCGAAACAATTTTCCTAGAATTTTACAACATTTTCCGAGTGTTTTTCTAACAGTAACCTAGAATATTTTAACAATTTTCCAACATTTTTCTTAGAATTTCCAGACAAAATGTTTGAGTTAATAAAAATATGAAAAATGCTAATGAACTAAAGTGTGAGAGGGATTTCGCATGCTTAATAAGCTTTGTCTGAAATGCGGTGGAAACAGGACGCAGGGGAAATCCGATGAGATTGAAATGGATGACAAGCAATCAAAGACTTTCTACTCTCAATGAGGTCCTTTTTACCCAGAGAGGGACTTAAACTAGTAGTGATTGAAGCTTCATTGGAAATCTATCGTTGGTATTTTCACACGCGCCACTCGACTGTCGTTGACACTCTATTCCCTTTACTTTCCACGAGGAAATTAAGTCATAGTAGATAATTGAAAATTAAAAATTGCACTTTTCCGACCTCGAGTCAATAATTTACATTTCCAGCCAAACGTCGCACAGTGATCCCACTTTTATCCATATCTGATCTAGTATTTACTGTTCCAAATAGTCCACAAGTTGCAAACAGAAGTCAATGTTCAAATTATTATTTTCTTCAAATTATTTATTTAACTTTCTCGATATATTAATCGCCATATTGGATCCGGCATTTAGAATTATAAAATTATATCAGATTTGGAATCAGCGACCACAGCAATCTGATTGTGATCATTTTTGTACAGTTTGTACCATTTTCCCAGTGCATGGTCAGCCATATTGGACCCACCATTTTTAATGTTAAATTTCGATATCAGATTTTATATCAGTGACCTCAAAAATCTATTTCAGACCATTTTGTGCAGTTCCTATCATTTTTCCGATTTCTCTTCATTCATGTTGAATCCTCCATTTTGAAGCTTGAAATTATAATATCAGATTTGGATTCAGCGACCTCAGAAACCTAACGGTGGCCATTTTGTACAGTTTATACTATTTTTCTAAAGCACGGTCTGCCATATAGGATCCGTCATTCTGAATTTAACATTTTGATATCAGGTTTTGATTCAGTGACCTGAAATACCTATTTGAGACCATTTTTGAGCATTTTTAAATAATTTTTCAAATTCTTTAATGTCATATTGAATCCTCCATTTTAAATTCCAAAATATATGATATCATATTTGGAATCAACGACCAAAAAAACCTAATTGTGATCACTTTTGTACAGTTTCTACCATTTTTCCGGCGCATGGACTGCAATATTCGATCCGCCATTTTGAATTTTAAATTGTGATATCATATTTTTAATCTGTGACCTCAAAAAAATATTTAGGACAATTGTGGGTCCGGATGCAATAAGGGCACATAAAATTTTTTCGTGCGAAAACGAAGTCCCCTGGCGGCTTTAGAAAAAATTTTCGAATTTTAATTTTCAAA
>NC_046657.1:21851828-21907409 GCF_010883055.1 Belonocnema kinseyi | reverse complement strand
AATTAAAATTCGAAAATTTTTTCTAAAGCCTCCAGGGGACTTCGTTTTCGCACGAAAAAATTTTATGTGCCCTTATTGCATCCGGACCCACAATTTCTGTACAGATTCTATCATTTTGTCAATTTCTCTTCAATCGCATTGAATCCTGCATTTTGAATTCTGCAATAATGATATCATAGTTGGATCCAGCGACTTCAAAAACCCACTCTGACCGTTTTCGTATACTTCTCGCTATTTTTCCAAATTATGGTCCACTATATTGGATCCCACATTCTGAATTCTAAATTTTGTTATCATGCTTTAATTCAGTGACTTTAGAAACCTCTTTAAGATCATTTTTTTACAATTCCTATAATCAAACTCCTCATAAACCTAATTGTGACCACTTTTGTAAAGTTTATATATTTTTTCCATTGCATGGTCTGCCATATTTCATCTGCTATTTAGAACGTTGCAATTATGATATCACATTTTTTCGATTTATATCCCATCATATTGAATCCGTCTTTTTAAATTATAAAATTCTGATATTGCACTTGGATTCAACGACCCTAAAAAGCTAATTGTAAAGACTTTTATAAATTTATACCATTTTTTTATTCTTGCTCCGCTATATTTTTTCCGCAATTTGAATTTTAAAACAGTGATATCAGATTTGGAATCAGCCACCTTAAAAATCTAACTGTCACTATTTTTGTCTAGTTCCTAACATATTTCTGATTTATGGTAGGCCATATAGAATCCGGCATTTTTAATTTAAAAATTAGGGTATTATATTTGATTGCAGCGATATCAAAAAACTGCATACTACTATTTTTGACAAATTTATAACATTTTTTCGAAGAACGGTTCACCATATTGGATCCTTCATTTTTAATTTTGAAATTATATCATATTTGACTTTACTGACACAAAAAAACTGAATGTAACAATTTTTTAAAATTTTCTACTATTTTTTATTTACAGTCCGTTATATTAAATCCAACATTTTGCGTTTTCCAATAATGACATCAAATTTGGATGTAGCGACCTCGAAAGCCTAACTGTGGCCATTTTTGTACATTTTCCAGAACTTTCACGAATAATCGTCCATCATACTGGATCCTCCATTTTTAATTTTAAAATATTTATATTAAATTTGGATTCAGCGACCACGTAAGCATAAGCATTATAACGTTAGTAAAGTTACTAGCATTTTTACTAGGTGTAATCCCTCATATTTGAGCCTCTATTTTTTATTACATAATAATAATATCATGTTTCAATTCAGGGACCTCGAATACCTAAATGTGGCAATTTAAGTAAAATTTTTAATACTTTCCGACTTATGGCCCACCATATCGGATGCCCAATTTTCAATTTTAAAATGATGGTGTCGTATTTAGATTCAGCGACCTAACAAATCTATACATGTTTATTTTTTAAAAGCTTTTACTATTTTTTCGATTAATTGTCCCTCATATTAAATACGCTATTTTGAATTTTAAAATTATGATAGAAAATTTGAATTCAGCGACCTCAAAAGCCTGAGTGTGACCACTTTTGTACAGTTCATAATATATTTACAATTTGTATTTCACCATATTAGATCCTACTTTGAATTTTCAAATTATGATATCAGATTTAGATTCAGCGATAACGTAAACCTAAACTTGATAATTTGAATGAAGTTTAAACTATTTTAAAAAAATATTTTTTTACTATTGTATCCGACTTAAAAAATCTACATATCACCATTATTATAAGGTTTATAACATTTTGCCTATTTATGATCCGCCATTTTGGATCCTCTAATTTAACTTTGAAATAACGTATCCGGTTAAGATTCAGTGACCTAAAAACCTTAATGTTACCATTCTTAAGAAAATTCAACCATTTTTTTATATTTATGATCCGCCAACTCGAATCTGCAATTTAGAGTTTTTAAATAATGGTACCATATTTGGATTCAGCGACCAGGAAAACTAAATGTGACCATTTTTTTTAAGTTTCTGATATTATTTCGATTTATGATTCACCATATTGGAACCGTTGTTTTGAATTTTTTAATTATGATATCTGATTTGAATTCAGGGACCTTAAAAACCTGAGTGTAAAAATTTTGTTTGCATTTTTAATTTTTTTTTAGAGCAAAATTTAATAAATCTACCCTCTATGTTTTCTGTTGAAAAAAGATTATATCTAGAATTGCTGGTATTCACTAAAAAAATTATAGATCATACCTAAAAGCTCCTTATAACTCAGGATTATAATTTTCATTAACAGGTTTTTATTAACAGATTAACTATATTAGCATTACTTGAAAAGTGATTTTTGACTGGAAAAATTAAATATTTTAATTGGTTATAACAAACTTTTTAAAATAAAACACCTATTTTGGGATTTTACTTGCTGAAAAATTGGTTTTAAAAATAAATATTACGATGAATGGTCTCTAAATTTTATTCAAAGGAAAAGCTGATTAGGAAACATTAAATAATATTTTTCTCAAATATTTTTATATTATAAGAAGGTTTAAAGATACTTGCCTGTTTAAGTATGCCATCAGCTGAAAGGCAGTATTCATATGTTTGTAATTTCCAAATTTCTGTCTAGGTAAAATACCATAAGCTGTGAGAACATTATCGACAAGCATGGGACTCCAACAAATTGCAAAAAGGACCACTACAGCTACAAGCATTTTGACCACCTGAAAAAAAATATTGGGTAATTATATTTTATACAAAGTTCGCAATAAATAAAAAAATTACCAAGATTAGCGACATTTTAAAAATAAATATCCTCTTCTAAGGAAATATATGTAAAAATGTTTGTATTTCATAATAATAATCATTTAACAATGAATAAACAGATAAATCTTCCTTCGTGCCTTTCATTCAATTTCTAAAACTTTTATCTTCCAGACTGTTAATTAGGTTTTCCAAACCTCCCCCTCCAATACATTTGCCCTACTCCCCTTCTCTTCTACCACCACTCACTTCCCCTCTCCTAATTTCACCCTTGGTTTTTTCTCCCTTCTCGAACATTCTCCTTCTATACTTCCTCCTCTCCTCACTTCTCAAACTAACCACTCCTTGTGGTTGCCCTCCTTGCCTTGCCCTTCACTACTCACCCACAGTACACTGCTACTCCTCTCTTCACTTCCTTACAATCTTCCCTTATTTCCAATTCTTTGCCTTACTTCCTTTCACTTACCTTACTTTTCCTACATGATTTACCCTCACTTCTTTCACTTTTCCCTATCCGTATTCCTCCTACTTTCTTCCCGCTTAATTCCCCATATTTCCCCTACTTCGCCACCGTTAATTTCCCTACACTTCTTTTATTTCATTTCAACTTATTTGTCCGAGCTCTATCTCCCTTATATCCCCTTATATCACTTCTCTAAACTACCCTTACTTATGCTCTCCTCTTTCTTCTCACTTCTCCGCACTTCCATTATTTCATTTTTTTTTCAGTTTCTGCAGCTGCTCTTTCCCTACACTTACCCTAATTTATTTTCCCCATTATCCTTTAGTTACCCTACTTCCCTTCTTACTACATATCCTTGATCCATTTGTTTTCCCTTGCTTGCCATACATACACTCACTATGTTCCTCATTTCCCATGCACCTCCTCTACTAACCCTCTCCTCTATTTTTTCTTGCTTCTCATTGCCTCTACTTCCCTCCCCAACTTTTTAATTAAATTTTTCAACTTTACCTCTCATATTTCTCATCCCTTATTTTCCATAACTTGACATCATTTCCTTAATATTACCCTACTTTATCCTCACTATTATTATTATGTTAGCCTACACCACCTTTTCTCATTCTCCTATTTCCCTTCTTATCACTTACCCTTAATGTCTTCATTTTCCGTTGTTTGCCATACATATCCTCATTATGCTGCTGATTTTCCCTCACTTCCTCTAATAAGCTTTTCCTCTGTCTCCTCTTTCTTCTTACTTCTCCTACTTCGCTTTACAAATTTACCATTTAATTTCTCTACTCTCCTATTACCTTATTTCTCTTACTTTCCTTCCACGTATTTCACATCACTTCTTCTACGTTGCCTCTCATACTTCCCCTAATTTCGCTTTTATTACTTTTTTCATATTTCCTCTACTTTCTTGTCTCTCATTTCCACAACTTCCCCTTTCTGATAAACCCTACTTCCTTTCTCCTCATTTTAGATAATTATCCTACTACCCCTCGCCGCATCAGCTTTTACTTATTCTCTTTTCTCTGTCTCAATTTTTTCTACTACCTCTCCCTTTATTTCTCCAAGCTTCCCCTACTTTCTTTCCCATTTTCTTCATTTTACCTTCTTCCCTTATCTTAATTTCCATTAACTTTCCAGCTTCTCTAACATTTCCTCTTAATTCCTCGACTTTTCCCTTCGACTATTTTCCTCTTAAATTTATTTAATTACTGCTACTTTCGCATCTTATACTTCCCCTACTTCTCCTCGTCTCACTTCACCCACTTCTTCTCTCCTCATTTTCTTTCACTCCCACTACTTTCCCCTTCCCCCTTCACTCTACTTCCCCTCGTATCATTTGCCCTTCATTCTTCTTTCATAATTTCCCCTTAATTTTCCTACTTACCCTTCCCTAATTCCCTTACTTCTTGTAACATAATTGTGAATATTTCCCCTATTTTTCCTATCCTAATTTTCCTTTGATTCCCCTATTGCCCCTACCACATTTCCCGTCAATTATTCGACTTTTCCTTCCTCTGATTTCCAATACTCCCCCTCCTCTTATTTTCCCCATTTTCCCAACTTATACTTTCACTCTCCTTATTTACTCTCACTTACACAACAACCCCTTTCCGTAATTTCTCCTACTTCCCCCATCCCTTATTGACCTTCATTGACCCTACTTCCCTTCCTCTCATTTCCCCTCAATTTCCCTATTTTCCATATTTTAATTTCCCCTCGTGGAAAAAAACTACGACGGACAGACTGGTGGACACCCGGCCAAAAGTAATGTTGATATTTTCACCTGATAAATTAAAATTTTAAGACTTGAATACAAAAGTATGAAATAAAAGAAAAATAATTAATAAAAGTTAATAAGATCTTTATTTATAAAATGAAATGTTTAGCAAATGGAAAATAAATGTGAAGGAGAGCCTTCTAGAGACAAGGAATTCAATTCAGGTGGAAATATTTGAGAACACAAGTATTTGCTGAAATTGATAAAATGAGATTTCTGATTTACATGAGAATAGATTACTTTGTTGAGCAGAATGAGTAGCACAGTTTACTTAGGCGAATGGCCTTTCCGGATCTTGAAAATCAGCAATTGTTTTAACTTCATACAAAGTGGAGTCTACTTCATCTGATCGCGTAAATTTTAATTTTTAAATGGGATCTGGTTTCAGTTCAGGATAAATGACTTTTTGTTATTAAAAAAATCCAGTTAAATATTTTCAAAAATTGAGAAACAATAGGTTAACAATTTCATTATTTGGTTGACAATGTCATTGATTGAAAAATCGTTTTGATTAATATTTCAACTATTTCGTTGACAATTCGCCTGTTTGATTCCAAAATTTATCTTTTTAATTATCAATTTTATATTTTTTTAGCAAAAATGCAACTGTTTGGTTAAAAAAAAATTTTTTTTAATGAAAAATCTTATTTGGTTGAAACATCATCACTTTGGTAGAATTTTTATCTGTTTTGGTTACAAGTTGAACTGTTTGTGTGAAAATTTGTTTGTTTTATAAATAAATTAAATTTTTTCAATGAATATGATGGTTTTAATTTACAATTAAAACATTTTTTGGTTCAAATATCAAGGATTATGTTTTTTGTTTAGAATTCATATTTTTGGTGGAAAATGAGTCTTTATAATTTTAAAATTCAACAATGTGTTAAAAAATTGAAGTATTAGGTTAACCAAAAAAGGTGAATTCTGATTAAAAAATATAATAGTTGATATTTCCATCAAAAAATATTCAAATTACAAATTGAAAGCAGCTGAATGAATTTTAAACAAAAACGAATTTTCAATAAAACTGTCAGAGCTTCAACCTAAACAGATTAATTTTTTATCACAGTTGCATTTTCTCCCACGAAAGATGAAATTCATAATTAAAAAGACAAATTTTCGAACGGAGAAGACGAATTTTCAACGAAATAGTTCAAATATTAATAAAAAGATTTTTCAGACAAGAAAGAACACAAATTTTAACCAAACTGTTGAATTTTCAATTTAAAAAGACGAGTTTTCTTCCTAAAAGTTATATTTTTAATTCGAAAATATACATTTTTAACAGAAAAATTTTTTTACTTAATTTATTTACAAAAGTAAATAGATATACAAAAAATGGCGAATTTGGCAGCAGTTTATTCACAGATTTTAAGAAGAATTCTTTATTATTTTTTACTAAATGTATAACTTGTCAGAATAAAAATAAGTAGTGGTAATAAATTCAAAAGAACTTTAAAAAGACTAGAAGATTTTCACTTTTATGATTTATGTTGAAATATAAAAGATACTCAACAATATTTATTATTGTCCCAGTATTGGACATACTTTTACGTTGTCCCCGTAATGGTCGGCTTACCTTGTATGGTTTGAAAAATTTATGTTTCTTAGTTGAAAATTTATATACTTTTTGGAAGAAAATTTTTCTCTTGGGCTTAAAATTAAATTATTTTGTTAAAGATTCATTTTTTTGTTGAAAAATAGATTGATCTAACTTAATATTTAATTCTTCTATTCTTGGTTAAAAAATTCTTTGTTCATAAACAAAAAACTGTTGTTGAAAATTAGCAGTTTTTTAACATTTATTTTTCTGACATTTTCCGATATAAATATTTATGGAAACCTACATTGTGAAAACGGGCGTTTTTCAAAATTGGCGTAAGAAAGAAAAAAAATTACTAAACTTTTTTCAAGCAGATTTATGTTACCGACAGTTACCGACATAGATAATTTTTTTAGGGTTCATGTCCATGGTGAGTTGGTTTAAGTTGAAGCTAAAGTATGCTACGGAGTTCAATTAATTCTATAAATAATTAGACAATTAAATATAATCAAAATTTTTTAGTTACCTGCTTCATTGTGCGAGATTCTTCTTGAGTTTGCCGACCATTTTCTCGACGACTTCTTCGACCATTCCGAATCGTACTTTGTCTTTGTGTCATGGGAATGCTCTCTGTATCAGCATTATTTGGACTCAGTCTGTAAAAAATAATAATGATAATTCTCATTAAATAATCAGATTAACAATAAACTTTTAATTTAAACTACCGGTCATAATTAAAAAGCTCTTGGATTTCTTAACTTCTCAACTATGATTAAAATTGAATCATTCGGCATTATAAGTATGAAAAATCAAATTTTTTATTTTTCTGTGCTTTTTTAGATGCAGGAAACCTTATAGCTTTAATATTTTATAAACCTCAATAATAAAAGCTTTTCTAGAATTGAACATTTTAAATTTGCGTTTCGGAAGCTTCTATTATTTTGAAGCCTTACAATTTTATTGCAGCTAAATTTAAGAGCTTTTTTGATTTGAAACTTCGGAAGCTTTTTCACTTAAACCCATCCAGTATTAAAATCTTTCGAGTTTTTGTAAACCCAATTTTTTAATTTTCCAAAGCTTTGATTGGAGACGCCAACCAAAAAGCTTAAGACTTTAATGTGATCACTATTGCAAGTTTTTGACTTTAGAAAAACGCAGAGAGTTGTAAACGCTTTGGATGAATCAAAATTTAAAACATTCGGATTTTAAAATAAAGAATTGGATTCGAGATTAGATTTGAATGAATTCACCACCGAAAATTTTCGACTTTCAACAATCTAAAGGGAGCTTTTTTGAATTAGAATATTTGGCTATTAGAAGTTTTCAAATTCCGGTAAATCCAAATTTAAAAGATTCTGACGAATAGAAATATAAAACATTTTGATTCTAAAAGCTGAAAAATTAAAAAGCTACAATTTTTTATTCTAAAATCTGAAAAATTAAACAGCTACAATTTTTTAAGCTTTCATCGTGAAAATGCGAACAAGAAAGCTTTGGATATGAATAAATTCACTATAGGAAGTTTTTTACTTTGGGAAAATAAAAAGAAAGCTTTTTTAACTAAGGTGATTTTGAAGCATTTAATCGATCCACCATTAAAAGTTTAAAAAAATTAATTTGAAACACTTAGACTTTCAAAGCTTTAAAATTGGAATGCTTATATTTTTAAAGCTCTCATTTTATAAATACCAACAAGAAAGCTTTAGATTTGAATAAATTGACTACTGAACATTTTTGACTGTAAACAAATCCAAAGACAAGTTTTTCCGAGCAAATTTGGAAGCTTCTTTAATTTAATGGATCCGCCAGCTGAAGCTTTCGAATTATGGTGAATCCAAATTTAAAGGATTTGGAAGAATCCAAATATCAAACATTTGGATCTTCATTTTAATGGATCCACTATTAGAAGTGTTCAAATTTTAATGAATCCGAATTTCAAAGCTTTCAACGAATAAGAATTTGAAACATTTGGTTATTTAAATTTAAAGCTTGAAATTAAAGAAGTTACTATTTTTGAAGGTTTAATATTGAAAATAAAAAAAAAATCTTTATATTTGGATACATTTACCATTAAAAGTCTTTGACTTTGAGAAAATCCTAAAAGAGCTTTTTGCCTTCGGACATTAGGAAGATTTTTTTAATGGATCCCCTATTGAAAGCTTTAAAGTTTAGGTGAATCAAAAGTTTCTAACAAATCGAAATTTGAACCATTCGGATTTTCAAAGAAAGCATTGGATACGAGATTGGATTTGCATGAATTCACTATTGAAAATTATCAACTGAAATAAAATCCAATAATAACTTTTTTGAAGAAAATTTGAAAGCTTCCTCATTTTAATGGGTCCACTATTATAAGTTAAAAAATTTTAATGAATCCAAATTGGAAAGCTTTATACAAATAAAAATTTAGAGCATTTAAATATTTGAAACTTGCAATTTGAAAAGTTACTTTTTTTAAGCTTTATTATTGGAAATGCAAAAAAGCTTTGTACTTAAATGCATTCACTATTGAAAGTCTTTGACTTTGAGAAGATCCAAAACAGGCCTTTTTTGTCTTCGGACATTAGAGAGCTTTTTTATTTTAATGTATCCCCTATTGGATGCTTTCAAGTTTAAGTGAATCGAAAGCTTCTGACGAATGGAAATCTAAACCATTCGGATTTTCAAAGGAAGCATTGGATTTCGAAGTTTATGAAGTTTGTGAAATGTAAACAAGAAAGCTTTGAATTTGAATAAATTCACTACTTAAAATTTTCTTTCATCTTGGAAATGCGAAAAAGAAAGCTTTGCATTTGAATGAATATACTATTCGAAATTTTTAACTTAGGAAAATTCAAAGAGAGCATTTTTGACTTAAGAAATTTATAAACTTTTTAATTTTAATCCTTGCAGTTTTAAAATATTTCGAGTTTCAGAAAAGTTAAATTTGAAAGCTTTCGAAGAATCCAAATTTGAAACATTTTGATTTTCAAAGAAAGCTTCGGATTCGAGATTGGATTTGAACGAGTTCACTATTGAAAGTTACCGATATTAAAAAAATTCAAAGAAAGCTTTTTTGAATTATAAGTCTTCTAATTTTTGAAAACCCAAATTTAAAAGCTTCCGACAAATAAAAATTCTAAATATTTGCATTTTTAAATTTCGAAAATTGTATAGTTACTATTTTTGAAGCTTTCATCTTGGAAATGCGAACAAAGAAGCTTTGAATTTTAATTAATTCACTATTTGGAGTCTTTGACTTTTGAAAAATTCAAAGAGAGCTTTTTCGACTAAGGAAATTTGAAAGATTTTGTTTATTTAAAGGATCCGCTATTGGAAGCATTCTGGTCTAAGTATATCCAAATTGAAAAAATTGAAAATTTCGATCAATTTGAATCAATTCACTATTAGACGTTTTCGACTTAAAAAAATCTAAAGAAAGATTTTTTGATTCAGGAAATTGGTAAGCTTTTTCATTAGAATGAATCAACTTTTTGAAGTTTTCAAATTTTGGCGAATCCAAATTTGGAAGTTATCGACAAATCCAAATTAAAAAATTTTCAATCTTTCAATTATCTAATTTGGATCGATATTTTTTAATTTACATTGAATTTCCCACTTAATAGTAGCGTCGCTGCCCTATTTTAAATTCCCTTCTCGACACGTACCAGCCTTTGAAAAGTAGAATAACCTTTTCCACCTTTTTTAAAGAATTCGATCAAAGATCTGATTGGAAGACTTTCTTAAAATTCAACTCACGTCGAAATAGAACATAACCTCAAAAGGCTTGCAACTTGCGCCTCTTGAAAACTGAATTTTATTTCAAGCACGTCTGCTACACCTTGCTTGGAAGATAATTTAATCATAATTTCGAATTTTAAAACAAGATAAGAAATTAACTTGTAACTGGTTTAATCTGATCCGTTTGAAATTAACATAACCTCTAAATTCGAATTTATCATCACTATTTTCTATTTTGGGCTATGTTTATTCGCTGCTTCCAAGATACAGTTTGCTAAATCGAAACTGTTCCAGATGCTCTTGGAGATAATTAGTGATTGTAACAATCAGAAGATTGACTTTGAACATTTATTTTTTCAGCTCTTAGCTTTATTTGAATTTTATTTTTTTCTTAAGCTTTTTTAACTTTAAGAGTTGAGATATTTTCGACTCGGAGCTTAAAATTTTTTGATAAAAATACTTTAGATTTTGATAATGTGAATTAAATTCTATCTTTTTCAATATTGTTTTTTCTATCTCATCCAATTCTTTATCTATCCACGTCACTATTTTTCTATCACTCAGGTCAATCTGAATTCCCATGTATCCCTTTTAATGACCTCTTCTCTATCTCATTGAGCCATAGATCTAGCCATGTCAACCTTTTTTTATCTATTTTTTAAATCAAAATTAATGTCTGTCTTTGTTTACACTCTTTTCTCTATCACATCCTGTCCTTTTTTTGTCCACGTCAATATTTTCCTATCTCTCAGTTAATTTTGATTTCCGTCTTTTTCAATCTCCTCTTTATCATCTCATCGTTTCGCACATCTATCTTTTTTTATCTATTTTTTAACCTTAATACAAGTCTATATTTTTAAACACCCTCTTCTCTATCTCATCCTATCCATTATCTATTCATGTGCATCTTCTTCTATCTGTGTTAATCTGAATTCCAGTCCAATCTTCTCTTCTCTATTTCTATCTCTTTGTCAAGATAAATTGACGTATATCTTTTTAAATACGCTCTTCTCTATCGCATCCTATCCTTTAGATAACCAGGTCAGTATTTTTGTATCGGTCGGTTAATCTTAATTTCCGTCTATTTTTGTCAATCACTTCTTTCCTATCTTTTCGAATTTTACGTCTATCCACGTATATATTTTTGAATCTCTCTTACTCTTTTTCATCGCATCATACATCTATCAATTTTTATCTTTTTTTTTTAAATATATTTTTAAATCTCAATTTACTTCTATCTTTTTTGAAACCCTCTTTTCTACCCTATCATATACCTTATCTATTCACGTTAATATTTTTCTATCTCTCGGTTAATTTTAATTCCCATCTATCTTTTGTAAACTTTTCTTCTATATTTCATCCTGTCCTTTGTCTATCCACGTCAATCTTTTTTTATCCCTTTGAAAATAAGCATTCACGTTCATCTTATTCAATATTCTCTTCCCTATCTCATCGTATCTATCAAAATTTATCTTGTTCTATTTATTTTTCAATCTAAATACAAATATATCATTTTCTATACTTTCTTCTCTATCACATCCTATCCTTTTCTGTACACGTCAATCTTTTTTTATATCTAGCCTAATCTTAATTTCCGCCAATCTTCTTTTCTCTATCTCATTGTATCAAAAATCTATTGACGTCTATATTTTTCTATCTTTTTCTCAATATAATTTTACGTCTATCTTTTTCAATCCCCTATTTTCCGTCCTATCTTATCCCATATCTGTTCACGTCAATATTTTTTTGTCTCTCTGTCGATGTGTTACCTATATCCTTTGTAATCTCCTTTTCTCTATTCCATCCTATTCTTTTCTATTAACTTCACTCATTTTCTATCTCTCAGGTAATCTTAATTTCTGTCTGCCTCTTTCAGCTATCTCTTTCCTATGTCATCGTATTACACATTTAATAACGTCCATATTTTTGAATATTCTCTTCTCTTTCTCAACCCGCCATAGATCTATGAACGTCTATCCTTTTCTATATAATTTTTGAACTGAATTCAGTTCTATTTTTTTTAATTCCCTCGTTTCTATTTTGTCCTATTCCTTATCTATTCATGTCAATATTTTTCTGTCTCGCTGTCAATCTTTTCCCTCTTTTCTAAATTTTCCTATCGCTTATCTATTCACGTCGACTTTTTCTATCTCTCTCAATCTCATCCTGTCATTTGTCTATCTACATCAATTTTTTTCTATATCTTTCTCAATCCAAATTCACGTGCATCATATTTAATATTCTTTTCTCTATTTCATCGTATTATAAATCTATCAACGTTTATCTTTTTCTATTCATTTTTCACTTTTCTATCACGTCCTATCCTTTCCTAGCGACGTAAATATTTTTCTATTTCTTAGTTAATCTCAATCTCCGTCTATCTCTTTATATTTTCTCTTTCCTATCTCATCGTATTATACGTCAATAAATGTTTACTTTTTTCTATTCATTTTCCATTCTAAATTTAATTACGTCCTATCCTTTCCTATCCACGTCAATACTTTTCTATTTTTCGATCAATCTCAATTTCTGTCTATATTTTTTAATTTTTTCTTTCCTATCTCAAAGTATTATACATCTATCAAAGTTTATCTTTTTTCCATTCATTCTTCAATCTAAATTCTATCACGTCCTATCCTTTTCTATCAACTTCAATATTTTTATATTTCTTGGTTAATCTAAATCTCCGTCTATCTTTTTCTATTTATTTGTCAATCTTAATTTAGGTTTTTTTTTCAAGCCACTTTTCTCTTAAAAATCAAATGTCATATTTAAAGTTTCATATTTCAAAATCAAGTTAATTTTGGAAGGCTAGCTTACAAGCCTAATATTTTTTTTAAATAAAGCTTTAAATTTGAAAGCTTAAATCCATGAAATCTGTTGATTATCAAAATTGTTCAAAGAATTAAACACTGCATTTTTAGCTTCCGTTTTTCAGGGCAAGATGGAAAGCTTAGTGATTGTTATTCTAAGAGCTTTATATATATTAATGATCCAAATTTGAAAGCTTTTATATTTGGATGTTTGGAAAAAGGGTCTAAAAATCACGTTTGTAATTTTAACTTGCAAACTTGAAAATCAGGTTAATTTTGGAAGTCCAATTTGGATTAATTGGACTGATAGGTAGCTACATAATAAAATTTGATGCGGAAGTCTCCAAAATATTGGATTTTTTGAAAACCAGACTTTTATCTAAAGATTTTCAAATTTGCAAGCTTTAAATTTCTTGTAAAAAGCTTCAAATTTCGAAATGTCAGTGCGAGATGGAAAGCGTTTTAACCACTATTCTAAGAGATTTTTATATTAGAATTATTTGAAAATGAAAGCTATTAAATTAGGTGCTAATAAAAAAATTATAAATCAATTTTCAAGTTTAAACTAATTTATTTGTTTAATTTGGGTTAAATCGACTAATGGATACCCAGAATTTTGGATTCTCCCAAAATCAAAAAAATCTAGAGTTCGAAAATTTGCAAGCTTTATATTTGTTTCTAAAACAGCTTTAGGCTTTAAAAGCCGAGAAATAGACGCTCTTGAAAAACTAAAAACTCATTTTTGTTTTTTAGCTCTCGCTTCTAAAACCAGATGGAAAAACAAAACAAAACAAAATTATTTCGAAAGCCTGATTTAGGTTCACTAGACGAATGGAAACCCAGAATACTGAATTCTTGTGGAATTAATATCCAAACCAGAGCTTCAAAACTTGCAAGATTTATATTCTTGATGAAAAGCTTTAATTTTTAAAAGATTCAGCATACGGAAAATGTTGACGATTAAAGTTTTTGAAAAAATTAATGTTTGGATGCTTGGAAAAGGCTTAAAAATAACATTTCGGATTAAAACTGTCAAGTTTAGAAATAAAATTAATTTCGATAGTGTAATTTGGATTAATTGGACCAATGGGCACCCAGAATATTGGATTCTTCCAGAATAAATATACAAGCTTTACAAATTATAAGCCTTATATTTTTTTTGCATAAAAAGCTTTAAATTATTAAAGCTTCAAAATTAGGATCTTGTTGATCATATACATTTTTGGAAAAATGAAATGCTGCTTTTTTGAGCTTTCGGTTTTCAGTAACAGATGGAAATTTTTGTAATTATCATTCTAAGTGCCAATGACATTATAATCATTCTTTGTTAAAAGATTTTATAGTTGAATTCTTGAATAAATGCGTAGAAATAAATTCTAATTCAAATTTTTAAATTTCTAAATCAAATTAATTTCAGTTAATTGAACTAATGGATACTCAGAATGTTAGATTTATCGAAAATCGAAATCCAAAACAGAGCTTTAACACTAGAAATTTTCATCTTCATTGTGAAATGCTTTAAATTTTGAAAGCTTAGAAATGAATACTACATTGATAGAAAAAATATTAGAAAAGTTAAAGAATGCTTTTTGAGCTTTCGTTTTTCAGAATCAGAACAAGAGCTTTGTAATTATTATTTTTGAGAGCTTTATACATTATAATTATCTAAATTTTTAAGCTTTTTGTTTGGATTCTTTACGAAAGGCTTGAAAATCAAAATTCAAATTAAATTTTCGAATTTAAAGTTAAAGTTATTTAGGTTAATTGGACAAATCGATAACCATAATATTGGATTCTTCCAAAATCCTAATCCAATCTAGAGTTTTAAAATTTGCATGACATATAGTTTTTATATAAAGAAAACTCGAAATTTTAAAGCTAAGAAAAAATAAATCTATTGAATATAAAAATGGATGCAAAAAATTAAAGCTTGTTTTCTTGAGTTGGAAAAAGCTTTAAAACTTAAATTTCAAACATAAAGTTTCAAATTTGATACTCAAATTAATAGTGAAATAATAACAAATTCTTAAATATTAAAAGTTAAAAAAGTTGTTAAATGGACTTAAATAATTGATAATATTATTATATCTAACAGATACAAACAATAAATAAATTACAATTTTTACGATCTGTTAATACTAATGCAAAGAATTTTCCCCTTCAGCCACGATAGCGTTTTTCAAAACTTTTATATTTAAAATAAAAAATTACTTTTTATTTTTAAAGTGTTTTCGAGAATTTAAAATTCTGCAATTTAAGCAGCTTTGATTTTGAAATATTCAATATACTTTAAAGTAGTATCAAATAAAAAATTATTTTCATTTAAAAACGCTAATACAATTTCAATTCCTTTGAATTTTAAGTCAACCATTTGAAAAAAACTGAAATTTTGAACGCCTTGAATTTATTTTTTGAGCACTTATTTTTATTATTATTAGTATTTTTCAAAATTATTTAGTATTATTAATATCGAAAACATTTATGTGAGAACAATTATTGGCAATTGCTTAGTTCAATTACGTTAAATAAAATACTTTGTATTTTAAGCTCTGTCAAGTTATACCAGAAAAAAGGGTTCTCCGAGCCCTTCCAACTTCGATTTTTTCAAAAGGGTCATAGAAAGGGGTCATAAAAAGGGTTCATAAGCTTGATTGATAAATAAGTCATTATAAAAATTAAAAACAGATTCTTGGAAAGCTTCGATAGTTGGATGATTTAAAAAAGATTTAAAATTAAAATTCAAGCTTTCAGATTCAAAAATCAAATTGAATACGGAAGTTTAATTTCAGGTAATTAGACTAATGGTTACTCAGAATATTGGATTTTTTAAAAATCAATATCCATCTAGAGCTTTTCAAATTCGCGGGATTTAAATTTATTATAAAAACTAGAGAATCTGAAAGCTTAAAAATAAGAAATCTATTGATTAAAGAAGTTTCTAACAAAATTAAAAATTGACTTTCTAAAAGCTTTGATATTTGGATAACTGAAAAAAAGGTTTCAAAATAAAAATACAAATTTAAACTTCTAAATTCAAAAATCAACTTAATTGCGGAAGTGTAATTTGTTTTAATTGGACCAAAGATCTAAATCCTAAATGAAGATCAGAGGAAAGTGAGCTTGAAAGGATAGTAACCGTGCCACGAAAATTTAGATCACTGTCGTAGTTCGGAAATAATGTTCTCTAGTGGGTTTAAAAATAGGAAGAAGTGTTCGTCTGCAATCCACTCATATGACAGCGAACTAGTTTGAAGGGGTCAGTTTAAAACAAATATCAATTTTGATAAATTTTCACAATCCGAACAATAATTTTTCTATTTTAAATAATTTTTTTCTACAAAATCGCATCAGCAATTACAATTTTCAACTTCAGAATCCAAATACGAAAGCTTTTGATTTTCGATAAATCCACATTGGACGTTTTTGACTTTAAAGGAATCTAAATTTGAGTTTTTACGATTTATTCAGATGCTTTCTAATTCAAGCCAGCCCAAATTTGCAAACTTTCCTATTATTTTTAAAAGCTTGGTAATATTAATTGGTGCAAATTTGGATTTTGGTTACATCCGCTATTGGAAGCTTTTGACTTTTGAAAAATCCATGTTAAGAGCTTTTTTCTGAAGAAATTATCGAACATTTTTCATCGTAATAGATTAATTATTGAAAGATTTCATTTTTCAAAATTAAAATAAACATTAAAATTTTAATGGATCAAAATTTAAAAATTTCTGAATGATAAGGAATCATAATTTAATCCTTTAATCCTTTCTAGAAATCTTGACGAATTAATGGATCCTAAGTAGTAGAGCTACAGCGATATGGAAACACCTACCAACCGATGGTACTTACCAGATGTCGGTATTTTAGCAGAGAACAGAACCTTGACCGGTCCGTAAGTGTCCAAGTATCGCTGTAGCTCTCTTGCTACCCTGATTTGACAAAATGTTGAGTTTTAAAGAATCCAAATAAGAAATATTTAGATTTTAGATTGATCTATATCCAAAGGTTTCAACTTTGTAGCAGTCCAAATTTGTGAGCTCTTTTAATTTGAAATATCCTAAGCATTTAATTTTTTATTATTTACTAATAAAAGATCTTATTTTTGCAAAAACAAAATTGTTAAACTTTTGATTTTGCAAGCTTTTTTCATTTCATTGACTTCGAATTTTTAAATCTAAATTTGGAAGAATTTTAATGTTAAAGAAATAAAATTAAATAGTTTAGAATTTGGCAGCATCCTTTTCTTGAAAACTTTAGGGCTCATCAGATCCCAATTTAGTGACTTTCGACTTTTGAGAAATCCAAATATGACAACTTTCGATTTTTGATCTGCAAACTTCCATAATATTTTTGAAAGCCTTCTAGGAATTAATTGGTTCAAATTTAAATTTTAGATGAATCCGCTATTGGAGGCTTTTGACTTTTAAATAATCGACAATTAAGAGATTTTTCGGTTGAGGAATTTTCAAACCTTTTTCGTTTAATGGATTCACTATTGAAAAATTTCATTAAAAGAAAAATAAAAAGTTATAAACGTTAGATCAAGGCTGCTTTATTAGAAAAGATTTGAATTTTAATGGGTTCCAAATTTGGAAACTCCTGAATGATAAAGGATCAAAATTTAATCCTTTAAAATTTGTAAGCCGTCTTTTCTAGAAGGCTTGGCGATATAATGAATCCTATGTAGTAGAGCTACATCGATACTGGAACACCTACCGACCGATGGTAATTACCTGACGTCGGTAATTTAGCTCAGCACAGAACCTTGCCTTGTAGGGAAGTGTTCCAGTATCATTGCAGCTCTGCTACTATTTCAATTTGGCAAATTTTCAGTTTGAAAAATCCAAATAAGAAGGCTTTGGATTTTGAGATGTATGAACTGTTCAAAGCTTTTAACTTTTTGAGAATCCAAATTTGCAAGCTTTTATAATTTCAAAAGTACCTAAACATTTAGTTTTATTGGATTCACTGATAATAACTCATTTTTCTCAAAATAAAATTTTAAAACTTCAAATTTCGCAAGCACCTCGTATTTGATTGATTTAGAATTCTTTTTGGATCCAAATTTGGAAGCTTTCAATGTTGAAGAATAGAAATCAAATCTTTTGAAATTTAGAAGCATCCTTTTCTTGAAAACTTTAAGATTTAGCACTTCCTAATTTGCTCCTTTGAATTTTGAAGAAACGATGAATGAAAGCTTTGGATTTTGAATGGGTTCACTGTTGAAAGCCTTTGACATTATAATAATCTATATTTATAATATGGACACAAAAACGAGGAAAGTGACACCATGCAAAGTGGACAATGTTGTGAGCATGAAGCAGGCATGAGAAGAAGAAAAATGGTTTGGACATGGTACACAACACTGCTCTGATAAACCTATACTCTATGCGTCGCGAACATAACATATACTCTATACTATACTCTATGCGCCGAGTGCATAACCTATACTCTATTCCCCGATAGATAACCTATACTCTCTTTTCCGAGAAAATAACCTGCAAACGCGCATCTTTACGTATTTGGGTGGAGATAATGTTAAAAAAGGATTTGCCTAGATGGAAGTGTCCAATATTGAAAAAGGTATTTAATTTTGTATCAGGCTCAAGGAGCGTTCGGGTCAAGTTTCTTTAAGAAAAAATCGCCCACAGCAGAAACAGGCTGTCCTTAGCTGCGCAAAGTGGACGTAAGTTGGACCGCCTGTAGGTTACTCTCTAGGCCTAGGGGAGTAGAGTAGGGTATACAGGTAGACCAACTTACGTCCACTTTGCGCAGCCATTGAAAGCCTGTCTCTTCTGTGACCACTCCTTTCTTCAAGAAACTTGAGCTGCACGCTCCCTCAAACTCATAAAAAAATCTAGTGCCTGCTTTTAATATTGGACACTTTGGTCCAGACTCCAGACAACTCCTTCTTTGACAGTGTCTCCGCCCAAATACGTAAAGATGTGTGTCTGTAGGTTTTTTTATCGGGGAATAAAGTATAGGTTATCTCTCGAGGAATAGAGTATAGGTTACTTTATCGGGAAATAAGGTATAGGTTACTCTCGGGGAATAGAGTATAGACTATGCTCTCGAGGAATAGAGTATATGTTACTCTCTTGGGGAATAGAGTATATGTTTTTCTCTCGGGGAATAGAGTATAGGTTTGTAAAGTGCCCCGAAGAGCACATCATAGTAGACTGCAAAAATGTAAGAGAAAAAGACAAGCCTAAATGCGTCAACTGCAACAATGAAAAACGAAATTAAAAAATACTAACGTAAAATGATATACTAGAGATCTGCAGAGGAATTTTTCAGATATACGAAGGACTACGAAATTCAAAAACTGACACCAAATGCCTCATACCTCCACCTAGACCTCCATAAACATGATAAAACGTCAACAATTCCAATCAGGATTTGATTTCCAATCAGATTTTTTTATTAAAAAAAAAATTAATTTTCAGCCAAAAACGGCATAGTTACATTATCATTTAAAACAATTAATTGAAAACATTAGTAAAGTCACTTTTTCAACAAATAAATTCAATTTTCATGAAAGAAATTAATTTTAACCAAAAAAGATAGATGAAAAAAAATGAAATCGTTAAGTTTTAAATACAAATTAATGTTTAACGAAAAGAAAAAGAAGAATTTTCAACAAAATTGGCAAGGCTGTGACCATTTACAGCAACAAGAATATTTGACCGAGAAAGACGAATTTGAAAAAAATACATAAATTTTCGACCAGGTAGTTGAGTTTGTTAACTGAAGAAAATAATTTTTCTACCAGAAATGAAATAGTTTAATTTGCAACTTAGAAAATAATTTTTAACAAACAAAACCATTTCAAGAAAATGTTGGATTTTTAATAAAAACATAATGGATTTTTATTAAAACTATCGAATTTTAAACATGCAGAAAAATGTTCTACAAAAATTCGAATTTTCAATTAAAAAAAAACTTTTTAACTGAAAATTATAGTTTATACTTAAGTTTTGAGCTCGAAAACTTCATTTTTAACAAAAACAAACAAACAAAAAAACGAATGTTAAACAAAAATAGATGAAGTTTCAAAAGAGACAAATTTTTTCATACCAAAGAAGATGAATTCTTATCTAAAAAGGATACATTTCGAAGCAAACACGAAAGTAATTTCCAATACAATTGTTAAAATTTCCACTTTAGAAAAGAATTTTAATCTCAAACAAAGTACTTAACCAAAAATGGAATAGTAAAATTTTCAGATAAATAATGGAGGTTTCAACAAAATTGTTAAATTTTCAACGAATTAATTTAATTTTCAACTGAAAAAGATAAATTATTAACCAAAAATAAAAAAATTAAGTTTCAAGTTTCAAAAATTAGTTTTCAATCCAAAGATTTGAATTTTCAAGTTGAATTTTTATCTAAAAAAGATCATGTTTCAACCAAAGATGGAATCGTTACATTTTAAAGAAAAAAATTAGGATTAACAAAAAAAGAATTTTCAAGAAAACAGTTAAATTTACAACCAAATAAATTAATTTAAAAAAAAGATGAATTTTCAAACAAGAAGATGAATACTCTACTAATCAAGATGAATTTTAAACCACATAGTTGAATTTTCAGTTAGAAAGGATTCATTTATACAACAAATTTCAGTTAAAATTTCCGACCCAAAATTCAATTTTCAATCAAAAAATATTTTTTAGTCCAGAAAGAATGAAAATAGCAGCAATATTTTTGAATTTTTATGTTATACTCTTTCTGTAAACAAAATTTTGATAAGTCGGTCATAAATCGTAACTCTATTAACAAAACAAAAATTTCAATACATTAGTCAAACTATTTTTTATTGAATTGAATCCTTTTTAGTTTGAAACGTCTAGTATTATTATTTTTTTTTGGTTCATAATTCATATTTCTTGACTAAAAATCCTTCATGATTGAAAATGGACTTTTCGAACTAAAAATTTAACTATTACATTTTTTGTTAAAAATTTATTTGTTTGTTATTTGAAAATCGATTGTTAAAATTTTTAATTAATTTCTTTGTCTGAAAAATTCACTATTTCGTTGTAAATTTGATTGTTTGTTTTTTAATTCAAAATTAATGTTTGGAGCTAAAAATTTAACTTTTCCATTTTTGTATAAACATGATCCTCTTACTTGAGAATTAATTTCTTTCGCTAAAAGTTGTATTATTTTGTTAAAAATTCCATTTTTTATGAAAAAATGTAACTAGTCCATTTTTGGTTGAAAATTAATCTTCTGACTTGAAAAATAATTTCTTTAATTGAAAATTGAACTATTGAATTCTCAGGTACCTTAAGTATTTCATATTGAATTCAATATGCTATTTACATCCATTTTTTAACAAGAATTGATTCTCTTACTACTCTCCTTATCTCATTAAAAACTTTCCTACACCCAACTCCCGATATAAGAACCACCGGTTTACAATAATCCTAGAATCGATGGTCTCCACAGTTTCGTAATGAAAAAGAAAAGAGCTGCTCAGTCAAGCGTCCAAATACAACAGAAATGATTCACGTGGCCCTGCTTCTTCACGTTTGGATTCTCTCGATTCAGGATCAAGGCCAATGCAAGCCATGTTTCGAAACCGTTCACATATCGGGAGTTCAGTGTATTTCTTCTTTTTAAAAAGAATTTTAGTCTGAACTACTTTTCAGGGGATTGATAGGGGTTCAAAATTTTTTTTAAATACCGCCGTCAACGAGGGTGGGGGGGGGGGGGGTAAATCAGTTGAAAACCAGTCACGTATTTTATTGACCAACCCTTAGTGTGTCTCTGAATAATTTGAATGATCTGTGGAAATTATTGTGCATATAAATCTAGGTTAGCAGCGGAACCGCAACACGAATTATGCACAGGAGAGTATTGATATTCAACCGGAAGTTAGGCCTCTAGATCATCTATCTTAACTGCACGTGACTATCTAAATATTTACATATCCTCTGCAGCTGACGGAATGTTCTAATGGGAAATACGTTTCGGAAGTAGGTAAATGTATTTTGAAGTCTGGAAACATCTAATAATGTCATGACATGATCAATCACCCGGAAAGGATTTACTAAAATAAAATTAAAAAATAGTCTCAATTGAAGATCTCTCTTCTGCCAAAAATAAAACTGTCTCAAACTTTAAGACTCTGGATTGTAGATTCACGAGGTTTTTTTTAGCTATTTTTTGAATCCACAGAATTATTTTAATAATAGAATAGATAAAATAGAAAAAAATAGAAAAAATAAAAAAATATAATTTAAAAAATAAAATTAATTATAATTATAATCAATTATAATTTACAGGGTGTTTACTAGGGAAAAATCGCAAATTTCTAGCATTATTCTAAGAGAAGTTAGATATAAACAATAATAAATTATTTAGACAAGTATTTTATTAACTTAAATTTATTATTAACACAATCTAGCTAAGAAGTTGAAAAACGATTGAAAATTTCAGAGAAAACCGCAACTTTCTTCTTTATTTGCAGAGAAAATTATTTTAAACAATGATCAATTATTTAAACAAATAACTTGATAACGGTTATTAATTGTTACTTTATTCTTACTGAAAAGCTGCAAAAATGGCAAATTTCAGAAAAAAGTGAAATTTGTAACATTATTCTTATTATTGCTTAGCTAATTATAATAATTTTCTTAAGTATTGTGATACTATAATGATTTATTTTATACTCAAAAAGACGGATTTTTAAATAAAAAAGGAAAGGTAACCCCAAATGGAATATTTGTATTTACAATTTGAAAAATTAAATTCTAGCCATACAAAAATTAATTTGTTTATCAATAAAGTTAAATTATTAAACGAAGAAATAAATTTTTAACCCCATAGTTGAATTTAGAACTAAAAAAATTAATTTTCAATTTAAATACGACTAGTTAAATTTACAGTTAAAAAAATCATTTTCAACCAAAAAAGAAAGGGATTTTCAACAAAAGAGTTGAATTCTTACAAAAAAAATTAATTTTAGACTATAATGATGAATCTTCAATAAAAACAACTTTGAAATAAATAGTATACTTTTTAACCAAAAAGGCGAATTTTCCATAAAAGACACGAATTTTCAGCTAAAAAAGATACATTATAATTAAGAATTTATTATTATTTTTAATAATATTCTTTTTGATTATTTCTAGACAATTTTTTGAGTATTCTGAAATTTTCAATTTTTTGTGGCGCCACTGAAAAATCCCGAGAAATAAAATTCCTAACACTGTAAAATTTCTGAATAATAAAATTCCCGAAATTATAAAAATTCCGAATTGGAAAATTCCCCAAAAATAAAATTCCCGATAGGTGGTCATATTAACGATTTTGAAAATTCCCGAATTAGAAAATTCTTCAAATTAAACATTTATAAAATTGTTTTTTCTTAGATAGTTTCTATTTATTGAACATAAAATATCTTTATTCAAGAACATTTTCTTTAAATATTTGTAGTTTTTGAAAATTATTTTTTATGTTTAAAATAGCACTAGATGAAAAATAACATTCCTCAATGAAAAGTTTAGTTTGAAAATTTGCATACTATTTATAAAAAATTCCAAAAATACTCTAAAACATCTAACTGTTAATAAAAAAAAAGAAACTGCCGAGAGTTTTATTATTAAGGAATATTTTAATAAAGTAATATTATATATACTGTCTGTAACATTATTACTTGGAAATTGTAAAATGCGGTATTTTCATTTTTCGGAAATTTGATAATTTCGGAATTTTTCAGTCGTCTCCTTTTTATTCACTTTTCGCTAAGAGCAAGGTTTGCTAAATTGTATGAATCACATTATCTCAATAAGTGAAAAGTTGGTGAAAAGTAGAAATTTAAAGAAAAAATCGCAACTTTCTTGCATTATTCTGAGGGGATATTATTTTAATAAATAATGATAAACTGTTTAAACAAATATTTCTGTCACCTTGAGTGTTTCAAGGAATTTTGTAAATGCTATAACTCTGGAAAATTTTGGTTTTATAAAAAAAGTCATTAGAATAAATTGTTCGTCTATTTGAATACTATGAATATCCGTACATAAAATTTTTTAATTTCGAAAAAAAGTGGTCTCAAAAATTTTCAAAATATGTTCACTTTATAAACTTTTATTAAAAATGGCTGTCTAACGAAATTGACCTCTATTTTAGGACACTCAAAGAGTATAACAAAGGCCAATTCAATCTTTCAATTCTTTCGAAAGTTATCGTGCTAAATAACTGAAAATCTACACACACACACACACACAGACACACACACACATAAATCTAATACCTGCTCTTGAAAAAGCTCATCTGCAATGTATCCCATAATACTCACGCATGTCTGGATGTCATATGATATCTCCTTTTCATGACCCTCCATATCTCCCAGCAGATGGCAGTATAGCAAAATATCATTATTATCAGTGGTATCACGAGCACCATCAAAAACATGTAAAGCTCATGTGTTCGCCATAAAGTCACAGACTCGAAATCTCGCTTGCAATGGTAAGCTTTCACAACTACACCCACTTCCTTATGGATCTGCAATCAAACAAAAAAAATCAAAATTTTATAAAAAGTTGTTCAATTTATTGAAAATGATGAAATAAATCGAAAATTGGGTATGGATTGCACGCAGGAATTTTAACCTGAATTATAAATTCTGTCCCATTGCGAACACTCCCACCGCTGTCAACTTCTTGCGCCAGCATTTCATGGCTATTACAAAATCCCAAAAATAAACAAATACATTTTTAAGCTAGATGATTATTTACATTTTCAGCTAAAAAGATGAATGATTTTGAACTAAAAAACGAATGTCCAGCAAATTATTTAAATTTTTGACAAAAGCAATGAACTTTGAATTTTCATAAATTTGAAAAATTATAAATAATTTTTGAACAAATTATTTTTAACTATGTAGATAAATTTTGAAGCAAAGAAATTAATTTTAAATCAAAAATATAATAGTTAAATCGTCAGTAAAAAAATAAATTTGCAACCAAATAAATATTTAACGAAATATGCAACTTTTCAACTAAAGGAATGAAATTTTAACTAGAATGACGAGTCTTCAAGCAAAGATAAAGAAAGTACATTTTAAACCAAATACAATCAATATTTAAATTGCCAACCAACAGATAAATTTTTAACATTAAATATATAATTTCCACAAAAAAGTATTTTCAACAAACTAGTTAAAATTTCAATCAATGAAAAAAATTTTTCATAAAAATGAAACAGTTAAATTTTCGTCTAGAAAATATGAATTTTTTAACAAAGTGTTTGAACTTTCAATTCAAGCAAGAGGAGTTTTCAACTATTTAAATGAAATTTTAACTAAAAAAGATATATTTTTTAACAAAAATGAATTTTCAACTAAAAAGTGAATTTTCAAAAATTTAATTAAAATTTCAAACAAAGAAATTGTTAATTAAAATGATGAATATCAGGCCAAAAGATGAATGCTCGTTATTTTTTCTTTCTTTCTTTAAATTATAAAGATGAATCTTCAAGTAAAAAGTTTTTTTTGGAAAAAAGTGGTTAGCCTTTAATTTAAACAATTTATCTTAAACCGAATAAAAACATTTCTGATAAAATAGTTAATTTCAAAACAAACAGATACATTTTTAACCAAGGTGATTAGATTTGAAGAACAAAAGATAAATCTTACCCAAAAAAAGAAATAGATCAATTTGTGAATGTTTAACTAAAATTAAAAAAAAAAAATCTTACCCAAAAAAAGAAATAGATCAATTTGTGAATGTTTAACTAAAATTAAAAAAAATTGTGAATGTTTAACTAAAATTATGTGTCTTCTATAAAAAAAATTTAACCGCATAATTAAATATCCGACACAAAATATTAATTTTTTAATATAAAAGACAAATTTTCACTAATAGACATTATTAATTTTCAGTTATAAAAATAAAATTTCAACCGAACAATTGCATTATCAACAAAATAGTAAATTTTTGAACCTAATAATTGATTTTTTTAAAGAATAATTTTCAACAAAATAGAGGACTTTTTAACCAAATAGTTGATTTTGAAACTAAAGAAGTTAAATTGTCAACCAAATATGAAATAGTTTCATTTTCAGTTAAAGAATCTAATATAGAAAATTATTTTTAACCAAACAGTTACATTTTGAACATCAACAAAATACGTTATATCTAAAATGATGAATCTTCAAAACAAAAAAAATGTATTTCTAACAATGTAGTTCCACTTGCAACTGAGTAAGAGGCCTGTCTGGAAAGTACCCGATCTTGTGGTGAGCCAGGAGTAAGAGTTAACTTTTTCGGAAGCAATTCTTAATATCATCTACGTCTTGAAATTGTTTTCCTTTTAAAGAATATTTCCCTTTTGCAAGCACACAAAAATTACGGGAAACCAGGTCAGGACACTATGAAAGGTGCCGAATGTTTGCAAGGTGTTTGCGCAATTTCTGGAGTTTCACCAGAAATTGCTAAATAAGCTGTAATGAATAGGCAGCTGCGTTGTCATGAAAGACAATTAAAGGAAAATAAACTTCAGGCAAAAACCTTAATGGGAATTCAGGGTAGATGAGGGGACAGAAAGTAGGGGAAGTGAGGTAAATAAAGGTAGGGATAGTAAAGGATGGAGAGAAGTTAGGGAAAATGGAGGCAGTGGTAGTCAATGGAAGTCAGGGGAAATTAGAGAAGGAGAAGTAGGGGATGGAGAATTAGGAATGGTGAGGGGAAATAAAAGGAGGGTCGATAGAGAAAGTAATATGAAATAAAGGGTTGGAGTGTAGAGGAAGAGATTGGAAATTATAGGAGAGGAAATATGAAAAGTGAGGCGAAGTGAAGGGAAGTAAGGTAGGGAAAGGGAAAGAAAAGGTGGATAGAGGAAATAGGTGAATTGATGGGAAATGAAGGTAGGGGAAATAGGAAGATTGGGGGAGGACTAGCAGAGAAAGTAATAAGAAATATGAATTGGGGAAGTGCGGGGAAATGGGGAAAAATGAAGGATGGGAAGGTAGGGACGGAGAAAATTTAAACAAGTTCACTAAAGACTTAATCGTCTAAACAGGCTACGAAACCTTCTTTTGTGTGCCATCTCCCTGGGAAATGCGCTATTGCATGCACGTGATGCAGGCATTATGTGGCCACTTTCAGCCCAGTGGACTTCGCACATGCGCATTTCACCACCAGGTCAACATGAAACTTTACGCCCGCTATATAAAAAATTTTACGCCCGCTATATAAAAAATTTTACGCCCGCTATACATACACTGCACCACGCAAGTGGGAAAGGTTTAAAGGGGAAAGGTTGAAAGGGGAAGAGGAAGGGGAAGAAGAAAAAAGGAATAGCGAAAAGGAAAAGGGCCGAAGAAAATAGGAAACCGGAAAGGGTAAAAAGGAGGATTGGGAAAAGAGAAAAATTAATGGGATGAGGGAAGAATAGGAATAAGCACAAGGGTAAAGAGAACGGGGAAGTGGACAAACAGAAAAAGGCAAAAGCGTGAAAAAGGAAAGGGAAAACAGTAAAGGGGAATAGTGGAAGGTAAAGAGAAGTGAAAATTAGAAAGGGGGAAGGGTGAAAAGGGAAAAGAAAAAGTAAAAGAGGGAAATAGGAAAAAGAGAAAAAGGTTGAAGGGCAGAGGGAAAGCATGAAAAGGGAAATTTAAAAGAAGAAGGGGAAAGGCGTAAGCGAAAGAGAAAAGGGGAATTGGGGAAGAGAAAAGGTGAGAAAAAAATGAGTTACCAGAAAGGGTGAAAAGGGACAGGCAAAAGGTGAAAGGTGAAAGGAAAAGGGAGAAATAGGAAAATAAAAGGGGGAAGGGGAGAATAGGGAAAATAAAAAGGGTAAAGGGAACAGGGGAATGAAGAAAGGGTAAAGGGAAAGTGACGAAAAGAGAAGGGGAAACGATAAAGGGGAATTTGGGAAAAGAAAGGGAAAGGGTGGAAAGAAGAAAGGAAAGCGGTGAAGGGGATTGGTAAAGGGGAAAGGGAAATTCTAGGGTAAATAAGAAAGAAGTAAAGGGGAAGGAAAATGATAAGGGGAAAAGCGAAATGGACCGGCTGAGAAGAGGAAAGTGAAAAGGGAAATGTTAAAGTGAAATGAGAAAGGGAAAATGGGAGAGGGAAAATGGTAAAAGGTAGAACTTAGGGATAAAGAGTCGAAATAGCCTTTCTTCAGCCCTCGATACACTATATACTATTTTGTTGGGGCACGGTGCCTACTTTATATAGTTTCTTTTTTAATTTTAGATCAAGTTTATATGCCCAACAAGCGCAGCGGTTTTTACAATCATTTAACGTTCAAAACTTTTCTATTTGCAAGAAACAAGGGTTGAAAGAATGACAGGGTGAAAATGCAACCAAGAGAAAGTTAAACAGGTAAATTAAAAAAGGAAAGAGAAAATGAAAGTTGAAAAAATTAAAAATTTTAAAATAGAGTTAGAAAGCTTTTCTGTATTAAGAAAATTTTAAGGATAAGTAACTCGAGTAAAGTTTTCATTGGAGAGTTTTCGTTTTTTATACGGGCTTTTAGAAATCCGATAGACGATAGGCGAGAGGAAGTTTCGCTTTTTACAGAAAGAATCTTCCCAACTTTAAACGAAAGAAAGGTTAAGCCGATTCGACTCAATTTGCATCCAATAACGTGGCAAATTCGATTTACAATATAAAAAGGATTCCAAGTAGTAAGAAAGCTTTTAAGGACGAATGATTTTCAAACTATAATTTATTATCTGTTTTTTGAAAGATTTTATCAAACCTCAACCATTACAAATCAGACCCTTGTCGAAAAAAAATTGTTTTGAAGATTTCGTAACAGTTTTAGAATAGGTAATACTCTTTTAAAAAAAGAAAAACTGAGAGGAATCGATGGAAAATTATACGAGGGAAAATAACGGGAGAGAAAATTGGAAAAGTGGAGATAGAAGACGATAAAAGACGGAAATGAGGGGAAATTATCAAAGCTGAAGTGAAGAAAATGCGGGGAAATTAGGGGAAGGTACGTAGAGTAAGTAAGGGGAAATAAGAGGATGAGACGTAGGGAGGTTCAAGGAAATTAGGAGATGAGAATTAGGGCACATGAGGAAAAATAAAGCTAGCGGCAGTAAAGGAAAATAATGAGTAGGAAGTGAGCATTGGGAAAGTAGGCGGAAATTAGGGCAGGGAAGGTACGGGAAGTGAAGATTGGGAAAGTTAGGAGAAATTAAGAGAGAATTAGTCGGAGAAGTGAGGAGAGGGTAAGCGAGGTTAGATGAGGGGATGAGTAGGGAAAATTATGGAAATTAATGAAGGCGAAGTAGGGGGAAATTGTAGGAGAATTAGAGGAAATTAGGAGATATGAAAGGAGGAAAAGTATAAACAGTTTGTTCAAGGGAAGCAAGAGAAAATAAAGGGACGAGAGTATGATACGTGAGAAGAAGATAAGTAGGAAAAGAGAAGTAGGAGATCTGAGGAAATATGAGGGTAGGGGTAGTAATTAAAGTTATGTAAGTGAGAGGAAATGAGGGGTGGTAAATTAGAAAAATTGAGGAAAAATGAAGCGAGGGACAATTAAGGGAAATAAACAGTGGGAAGTGACTGTTGGGGAAGTAGGAGGAGATTACGGCAGGGGAGGTATAGGAAGTGAAGATAGAGAAAGTTAGGAGAAATTAAGAGAAAATGAGTAGGAGAATTGAGAAAAAGCTAAGCAAGGCTGAATAAGGGTATGAGTAGGGGAAACGAGTGTCAATTAAGGGAGGCAAAGAAGGCGGAAATTGTAGAGGTATTAGGGGAAATTAGGGGAACGAAAAGGAGGGAAAGTATGATAAGTTGGGTAAAGGAAAGTGAGGGAAAATAAAGGGAGGCGAAGTAGGATACATGAGAATAGGAGAAATAGAAAAGGGTAAGTAGGAGATATGAGGGGAAGGGAGGAGAAAAGGGATGGAAATGAGGGAAGAATTAGCAGAAATGAGGGAAGGGGAAGTAGGGAAAGTGATTTGAAATAAGGGATGCGAAAATTCGGGGAAATAGAGGAATTGAGAAAAAATTGATGGAAGATTATCAAGGGTAGGCGTTTAAGGTGGGTTTCGAACCACCAAAGTCCGAATAAAACTACATAAAAAAATCTCCATTGATAGCAACACAGGGAACGCCGAGATAATTTCTTTTCCAGGAAATAGGATTTGATTAAAAAAATGTTTCTTTTCTCAACAACGATTTTAATTATAAATTCCACAGATAAGAAAATGATCGCCAAAGTCCGAGAAGATTCTGCTATATTATCCACTTTGGTGGTGCGGTGGCAGCGAAAGATTATCCCCGTCCAAGTAGATCAAGTTCAGTTTCCACTTAACCTAATTTCTCCTTATCTTTAGGGTTTGTGGGATTTGATGGAGAGCAGGGTGGGGGTGGGGGAGGGGTAACTATCGACACCTGCCAGAATCGAACAGCTGCTGCCTGCCTTATGTATTTGCAACACTTTTAAGGCAATAACTCGCTAAAATCAAAGTTCTAAGTAAAAAAAGTTAAGAAAAGAGAAAAGGTGAAAAGGAAAATAAAGAGAATAATAAGAGTAAATGGACAATAATTGAAGGCAAATACTGCAGGCTGGTGGGAAACTTCTAAATTATACGTTTCTTTTAACGACTTTATAATTTTTAATTATAAGTCTTCCGTCCAGAGCCTTTATAGAATAAATAATGGGTGGATTTTCTATTCAATTTATATGCACCTTAACTGAAAAGATCTTTTTAAAGCGAATTTAAATCTAAGAGAAGAAAATATTTAAAAGGATTTTAGCAGATTTCAAATCAGATTCACAAGTTTTGAAAGGATGAAAAAAATAATTTTATTGAAAATGAAATCTATTTTTTATTCTCATATTAATCTTTTTCCATCTACTCATTCAGCTTTGGCTATTTCTTTATTTTACTCCCTAATTTCGTAAATATCGCTTTCATTTTTATAAGTTTTGTTCATTCGTCCTTATTATCCTTCCTTTAAAACATCCTATAATTTCTTCTCTTCTTTTCTCTTTTTCCTTATTTTATTTCTCTCATTTCTATTTCTTATCATCAGATTTTTATTCTTTTTCAACTTATGCTACTTTATTACTCCTTATCTTCTCTTCCTTCTCTATGATTATTTGACCTTTTTTAATTTCTTCTACGTTTTATCCCATTTCTCCTTCTTTTTCAAATCTCTTCCTTTCCTTTTTGTTCAATTTTCCCTATTCTCTTTCATTTTGACTGTTTTTGCTTCACAAAAGAAAGGGAAAATTAAAAAAGAGCAAGGAGAGGGATTTAGAAAAGAAGACACAAAAGTATGAAAGCAAAGGAGGATGTAAGAAAGACAAAATAATTACAGAAAAGGAAGAGAAGTTCCGAAATAGCAGAGTAGAATAAATTAATGAAGAATACAAAGAAACATAAATGAGGAAAAAGGAGAAAAATTAGTTAAATTAGAACAAATTAAATTATCAATTAAACTTGCTATAATTTCTATCCTTCCTTCATAAATTTATTTCATTTGACTCAATTATCTCCTTACTCTTGCTTTGTATTGCTTTGCATTATTGTTTCATTTATTCTACTCTATTCCTTACCTTCTTTTCCTTTTCTGTAATTATTTTTTCTTTGTTTCCCTTCATTTTTGCCGCCGCTTTAAAGACACTTTCTTATTTTTAATTTAACTTTCTCTGTCTTCTATCAGCTTGTACTATTCCTTCACTTTTGTTACTAATTCAGTAAATATCGACTTTTTACAAACTTTTTTCTTCTTATCTAAACATTGACTATAATTTCCTCCCTTATTCCGCTTTTTATCTCATTTCATTCGTTTCCCTCGTTTCTCTTAGTCATCATAAATCTTTCATTCTTTCGCAATTAATTCTTCTCTACTATTTCTTACCTTCTCTTCCTTTTCTGTAATTATTTGGCCTTACATACATTTTTCTTTTATATCTTCCAATTGCATCTTTTTTCAATCTCTTCCCTTGTTTTTTTCTCAATTTTCCCTTTCCTTAATTTGCCTTTACTATTTTTTCCTTTTCCTTCATAAGTCCGTGAATATTAGCTACATTTTTATTCATTTCTTTTCTTCTTCCTTTCATATTTGCTAAAAATGTATTTTTCTATCCCCTTCTTCTCTTATTTCATTAACTGATTTTTCCTATTATCAGCTTTTTGTTTTTATCAAATTTATTCTGCTATACTCTTCTTACCTTCTGTTCCTTTTGAGTATTTTATTTTCATTTTTTCTTTCTTTAATAATTGATCTAATTTTTCCCTTCTTCCCTCTTTTTTCTCATTTTTTTCTATCTTCCTTATTTTTAGCAATTTTTTTTTATTCATCCTTCTCTACTGTTTCTTACCTTCTCTTCCTTTTCTGTAATTATTTTGACTTTTTGACTTTCATCTTAGTTTCTCTCCATTTTTACCTTCTTTTCAAGATCTCTTCCTCCTTTAGATTTAATTTGACCTTTACTCTTTTATCTTTTTATTGTTTTTGAATATATTCTTCCTGTTTTTTCTTACCTTCTGCTCCTGTTTTGTATTTTTTATTTCTTTGCATTTTCTTTGACTTGTTTTATTTTCCCCTCTCTTTTAAATTTCTTAATGTCTTGTCTTTTTTAAATAAATTTTTTCTTTTCATTATTAACTTTTGCTAGTTCTTATTTTTCCTTAATGATTCGATAGATATCGCTTTCAGCGTTACCAATTTTTTTTCTTCTTTCTTATTATTCTTCCATTAATACTTCGTATGATTTCTTCCCTATTTTCTCTCTTTTCTCTCATTTGGTTAATTTCTGTTCCTTATTTACAGCTTTTTAGTTTCTTTTAAAGTTATTATCTTTTTCTTATTTTTAACTCCTCTTCCTCATCCGCTTCATTATCTGCTTCCTTTCTAATCCAGTAAACATCGCCTACATTTTTGTCCTTCTTTCTTTAAGATTTGCTATCATTTCTATCCTTCTTTCCTAATTCGGCAAATGTCGCCTCTTGATTTTTAAGCATTTTTTTTCTATCCTTTTCTTTTTCCTTTAATACTGGCTATTATTTCTTTCCTTCCTATACATATTTTGTCTGTTTTCTACAGTTTTACCAATTGTTTTTCGTCTGCCTTATTATTCATCTTTTAATAATTGATATTATTTCTTCCTTTTTCTCTTTTTTTCTTATTTCATTAATTTCTGTTCCTTATTTTCAGCTTTTTATTCACTTTTCAATTTATCCTCCTCTACTACTTTTTAAATTCTCTTCCTTTTCAGTAATTATATTGTATTTTTTACTTTTACCTTTGCTTCCTTCTTTTTGTGCCTTCTTTTCTTAATCTTTTCTATTACTTTTTGTTCAATTTTTCCCTTTCTTTAATCGCATTGCCTGCTTCTTTTTTTTCTTTGCTAATTTCATAATTATCGACTCTATTTTTAACCATTTTCTTCCTTCTTCCCTCTTATTTATCCTTTAATACTAGCCATTATTTCTTCCCCTCTTTCCTCTTTCCTCTTTCCTCTTTCCTCTTTCCTCTTGTTCTCTCATTTCATTCATTTCTTTTCCTTATTTTTAGCTAATTATTTTCTTTACAACTTATTCTCTTGTATTGTTTCTTATATTATCTTCAATTTTTTGTAATTATTTTATCTTTTTTACTTTCCCCTTTGTTTCCTTCCTTATGTCTTCTTTTTTAAGTCTCTCCCTGGCTTTTTGTTGAATGTGCCTTGTCCTGTATTCGCATTGCTTATTTCTTTCCATTCTTTTCTAATTTCATAAATATCACCTTCATTTTTACCAATTTTTTTCTTCTTCCCTCTTATTCTTCCTTTAATACTTGCTAAAATTTCTTGCCTTTTTTCCTCTTACTTCATTTATTTCCTTTTCTCATTGACAGCTCTTTTATTTTATATTATATCTTCTTTTACTGTTTTTCACCATCTTTTTCTTCTCTGTAATTATTTTGTATTTTTTTCTGTTATCATCTGCTTTCGATTTCCCTTGATTATTTCTTTCTTTATATTCGCAAGTCCGTTAATATCAACTTCATTTTAAATAATTATTTCACTTATTCCTCTAATATTTTCTATAATTTCTTCTCTTCTTTTCTGTTTTGCTATAATTTATTTTTTTCTTGTTTTTCGTCCAATTTTTCCTTTCCTCTAATTTGCCCTTACTACTTCTTACTTTTCCTTCCTACTTCGGTAAATATTCCCTCTATTTTTAATATTTTTTTTTCTTATAATTTATGCTTTCTTGTATTTTTTTCTCTAATAAGTAGATGAAAATATTTTTTGTTCGATTTATTTTTCTCTAGTATTACTTACTTTTTCTTCCTTTCCTGTAATTATTTTGTATTTTTCACTTTCTTCCGTGCTTTCTTTTGTTACTGCTTTTTTTTCGAAATTTCTTCCCCTGCCTTTTCTTCCATTTTCCATTGTAATTATTTTGTATTTTTCACTTTCTTCCGTGCTTTCTTTTGTTACTGCTTTTTTTTGAAATTTCTTCCCCTGCCTTTTCTTCCATTTTCCATTGTAATTATTTTGTATTTTTCACTTTCTTCCGTGCTTTCTTTTGTTACTGCTTTTTTTCGAAATTTCTTCCCCTGCCTTTTGTTCCATTTTCCGTTTCGTCTATTTGCATTCCCTATTTTTTTCTTTTTCCTTCTAAATCCATAAATATCACCTACAGTTTTACCAATTGATTTTCTTCTTTCTCATTATTCTTTCTTTATTACTTGAAATAATTTATTTTTCCCTCCTTTTCTCAATTGAGTCATTTCTCTTCTTTCTTTGTAGCGTTTAATTTTCTTTTTAATTTATTCTCTTCTACGGTTTCTTACTTTCTGTTCCTTTTCTGTAATTTTTTTTTACGTTCACCTTTTCTTTCTTCTATTTGTGCCTTCTTTTCTAAGTCTCTTTCCTTGCTTTTCGTTCAATTTTCCTTTTCCTTAATTCGCATTGCCTATTTCTTTCTTTTCTTTTCTTTCTAACTTTCTTTAGTATCGCCTTTATTTCACCAAATTGTTTCCTTCTTTATTTATTTATTTTCCTTATAATCAGCTCTTTACTTATTTTTATATATATTCCTTATAACTTTTTCTTCACCTTTTTCCCCTTTTCTGTAATTCTTTTGTATTTTTCCCTTTCATATTAATTTTTTAACATTTTCTTCTTCTTTTTAAAATCTCTTTTCCTTCTGTCTTGTTCATTTTGCTAATTTTTTTTCTTGTTTATTAAATACATGCTATCAATTATATCCTTTCCTCTTTCTCTCTCGATTAATTAATTTCTCCTTTTTCTCTTCCTTTTTACTCTTTTTTAATTTATTCTTCTCTGCAAAATTTTATCTTCTATTCCTTTTCTGCAATTTTGTTGTTAGTTATTTTCTCTGATTATTATCAAGATATTCTAATTTCATATTATGAAATTTTTTCTTGAAATTTTATTGAAATTCTTGAACCATCATAGTGTAGTGCAGATTACTGAAGGTAAAATCTCCACTTTGCCTTTGATCGGTTCTAAATATCGATAACACATAAATCGATTTTCCTAGTTGGTGGTATGTGCAAGAAAAGTGATGGCTAGTGAGTTTGAACAAAAATTGCTAAAACGAAATTCCATTGTACGGAAATTGAACGATAATTTCGTTCGGTCGCATTTCAGACTTTGAAATACCAAACAGACGAAATTGGTGCGAAGTAGTGGTGCATGGAAATTGGAGAATATGAGAGGAAAAGGAAGAATGAAAAAATAAATTAAAAAATGTTAAGGATGCGGTGGAAGGATATCTGTAATTCAAAAATAAAGGAAGGAAAATAAAAAAGGAAGAAATATGAAAGAGAATATAATTAAAATATAGAAAAAAGAAAATGAACTGCTTCCTTTATTAAAAAAAATTATTTTCTTTGTTTTTTTGTTGTGATTACTTATTTCCTTACTTTAACACATTTCTTTTTTATATATCCTTTCTCATTGTTTTTCTGCCTTCCTTTCTTTCTATTCGCATCACACAAAGTAGAGTACAATAAAATTGAATGATAGGAAAAGAAAAAGCAAGGAAGAAAAGAAATAAATAAATGTAAAAGTAATTAGTAATGATGAAATTAAATAAAAATAAGAAAATAATATTCTTTTTAATGTTTACTTTCCGAATTATAACTTCATAAATATGAATCATCCCGGTAAATCATAAATCTACAGTTTTATACTCTTATGGGTAAAAAAGGACGCTTGGAGCAATTTTGAGAATTATATATTTTATCGGATCCTAGACTTTTTGAAAGGGAAAAATTATGGTGCTTTTATAGAAATCGAAATGATGAAATATTAAATTTTTACGATACCTGTATGAAAGCCATGGGTATGGCTAAAATGAAGGACGCAAACCAGACGATGATCACTATTCTGCGAGCCTGGCTTATAGTACAAATATATTGAGCTCTCATTGGATGGACTATGGCATAATACCTGAAATCAGACAAAAACATTGTGAATCAACTATTTCCTTATGATCAAAAAGAGCTGAAATTAAAGAAGAGAAATGAGGAAAGTAATTTATTAGGAGAAAAAGAGGAAACAAATAAAGCAAGAAAGGAAGAAAGGGAAAAGAAGGAAGTAATAGTAAAATGCGAAAAGAGGAAAGGAAAAATTGAACAAAAACAAGGAAAGTGATTTAGAAAAGAAGGTAAGAATTGAAGAAAACAAATGAGAAAGTGTAGAAGACAAAATAATTATGGAATAGAAAGAAAAGGCATTTCCTTGTAATTACAAAGAGCTGCAAATAAGGAGGAGGAAGAATAGAAGTAAATAAATAAAGTAAAAAGAGGAAAGGAGGGGAGAAATAAAGAAAGAATGGGAAAAGAAGGTAGAAATAGTAAAAGGCGAAAATAGAAGAGGAAAAATGGAAGAAAAAACAAGGGAAGAGATTCAGAAAAGAAGATGAGAATGGGAGAAAAACAAATAAAAAAATAAAGAAGAAAAAATAATTACGGAAAAGAAAGAAAAAGTGAGATAATGCAGAAGAGAATAAATAAAAATAAATAAAAAGCTGATAAAACTAAAGAAAAAGAAGAGAAGTGAATTAAATGAGACAAAAAGACGAAAGAAAGGACAATATTTCGGAATTACCAAGTAAAAGGAAGAAATAGAATGTGCAAATAGAAGAAAGAAAACAATAAACAAAAAAACATGGAAAAAGATTTAGAAAAGAAGGCAAAAATAGAAGAAAACTAAGAAGAATATAAAAGAGACCAAATAATCACAGAGAAGGAAGGAAGGTTACAAAAGGTAAAAGAGAATAAATCGAGAAAGAATAAAAAGCTGATAATAAAGTATGAAAGCAAATAAGAAAGTAAAAAAAGACAAATTCATTACAAAAGATGAATGGAAGATAATAAATAGTAGACGAGAATAAATTAAAACACAGTAAAACGCCAAAAGCAAAGATGTGAAAGGAGAAAAATGAGTGAAATGAGAGAAAAAGAAGAAAGAAGGTAAGAAATGTTAAAAGTGTTAAAGGAAGAAAGAAAAAAAAGTAAAAAAAAACACGATATTTATGGAATTAGAAAACAAAAGAAGAAATAGGTAAAAAAATTAGTCAAAGTAGGTGCCCTGCACTTCTAGAAACGAGGCTTTGGTATTTTATTAAGCAGTAAATTAAGTTATTCAAACCTCCCCTCCCATACTACTCCGCCTTAGCTTTTCCCGTTTGGAATTTATTGTCTTCTACTATTGCTGACCTTCTCTTCCTTTTCTCTAAATATTATGTCTTCTTTCCTTTTTTCCTCGATTTTCGTTCATTTTTTCTTCTTCCTCTAATACTACTCTACTAGCCCTCCATTAATTTTCCCTACTAGATTTATTCACAGTCAATAATTTACCCTACTTCTACAAGACTACCCACACTTGTCCTACTTACCCTGCCTAATTCCACCATATTTCCCCTCAAATCCTTTACTTTTACCTCTTCTTATTTCTCCTTCTCCACCTCCGATCCTTTGAATTTACTTCGCTTTCCTCACTTACGATAATTCCCCTCCGTTAACTTCTCATACTGCTTTCCTGTAGCTCGTTTCCCCTTTTTCATTCCAAATATCTCTGACCTCATTTTCTCTCAATCTCGTTACTACTTCTCCCCTTATCCTTCTTTAATTTCGTTTTGCTTCCACTATTTCCCCCTACCATCACTTTCCCTCACTTTCACTAATTTCTCTCCCATCACCTTAGCACGTTTACCCTTCTTCCCCACCCCTCAACTTTCCTCGCTCATCTTACTTTACCATCGCTTATTCCACTTAGTTTCTTTCACGTGTTCTCCTCCCATTTCACGTAACTTCACCGACATCCTCTCGCTCTCCTTTACCCTTACTTCCCGTCTCGTTATTTCTCCTCACATTCCCTACTCTCCCTTCTATCTTTTCTTGTGGCTTCCCCTACTTTACTTCCTCTTATTTCCCCTTATATCTACTTCGTTTAATTCTCCTCACTTCCTATCCCTCATTTCCTCTCACTTCCCCAATCCTTTTTCCTTTTCTCCTCTGCACTTTCGTTCCCTTACCCTACTTCGGCTCCGCTCATTTATTAGCCTCACTTCCTCACATCTTAATTTCCCTCGCTCACCCTACTCCAACATCGCTTGTACCACCCACTTCCCTTACTTTTTCACCGGCCTTTCACGTCTCTTTGCCGACCCCCCCCCCCACAACCTTGTTTACCCTCAATTCCTCCATTTGCATTTTCCCTGAATTCTGCTCCTTACTCGCCAATTTTTCCTTTTGGATTCTCCTACTTTCCCTTTTCTCATCTCCCCTCACTTCCACTTTTCTTATTTCTCCTCACTTCCCATATCCTATCTCCTTTCACTTCCCCTACTACCCCTCAAATAATTCCTGCTCATTTTTACTCCTACCTCATCCCTCTACCCTAATTTCCCATCACTTCACACACTTCCCTTCCCTTTATCAAACTTACTTTACTTTGTACACCTATCCTATTTTCTCATCACTTTCCCCACCCCTAATTTCATGTTCTTTCACTTCCACTACTTTCTCTCACCTTATTTTCCTTCCATATCCTAGTACCTCTCCGCTCATTTACCCGCACTTTCCAACATCTTAATTTCCCTCGCTTGCCTACTTTTCCTGCCCGCATTTTACGTCATTTAACTGGCATTCACACTCTCACTTCCCTTACTACCCATCTATATTTTCTGCTGGCTTCCTCAACTTTACCTACCCTCATTACGCCTCACTTCCACTCCCCTTATTTGTCCCGGCCTTCCATCCGTCTTTTCCTCTCACTTTCACAAATTCCTATTTCCACTACCCCTCTGCATATTTAGCCTCACTTCTTCACCTCTTAATTTTCCTCGCCCACTCTACTTCACCATCGCTTATTTCCCCTCACTTCCCTTACTTTTCCATCCGGCATTTTACATCATTTCACTGAAATTCCCTCTCCCTCGCTTCCTGTTATTTCCCCTTTCCTCATTTTCCCACACTTCCCCTCCTACCCTTATAACCTTTCTTATGATTTCTCCTTGTTAACTTCCCTTTATTACACCTTACATCCACTTCCTTTATTTGCCCCAACTTTCCATCCTTCAATTTCGCTCACTTTTCCTACTTCCTCTTTCCTTGTTTTCCCTTACTTCCCCTACTACCGCTATAACAATTTTCCCTTATTTTTCCTACTTTCTCACTCCTCATTCATTCATTTTTCCATAAAGGAGATTAATTTCAAAAGGAAGGGAAAAATGGAGTATATAGTTGAAGTTAAATAAAACCTAAAAATGGAGAAAGAATAGAAGAATAGATGGAAATAAAGAAATCAACGAATTCAAGTGTGAATTTAAGGGAAGAAAACAAAGGATGTAAAAAATGAGGGAAAGAATTTGGAAAAATGGGAAAACGTGAAGAAATCAAAGGACACAGGTTTTACATCATACTACTACACTTCACTTTTCCTTCTCTCCTATTTACCATCTAATATTTTGTTTTACATATTTCAAATGTAACATCTTATTAAGTGAATAAAAAATGAGTGTTTTTATCGAGCCGTCATTTGAACGTTGTTCACTCATGAATATAAATTACACGTCAAAGAATCCACGTTTTCCAATCTCGCAAAATCGTCGCAGCTCCTGCTATTTTCTGAAGTTGTCCTTGCAGAAAAAAATTTAAAAAAATAATTATGAAGGAATCTTATATATAATCAACGAACGCAATTTTAAGGTAATTTCATTCCTTGTCTTTCTTGAAAGTAATGAAGAAAATACATTTCTGAGAAACTGCTCGAACGTTCGGAGTTTCCTTCTCTCAATTTAATCTGGTGAAAACAGGAAAGAAGATGCTGTATCTTTGGCACTGGAGAAGAGGATGTGCATGCAAAACTATAATTGAGTGCCACGCGAATGCTTTAACCTGCAGTTAAACGAGGTTGTGCTGTGAAAAAAGGATTTGAATTTATATTGAAATTATTTATCTTTTTTCCGAGATTACCATTTGACATAATTTTTATTTTAATCAATTTCGATTATCCCTTATTTCTCCTAATTTATATCTTTCTAAGTTATCATTTGGCATCACTTTCATTTGCCCCAATTACGATTGTCCCTAATTTTTCCTGATTTTTTTATCTGATTTACTATTTGACATCATTTTTATTTCCCAGATTTAGCACTTAAAATAATTTCCATTTTCACAGACAATAATTTGTCCTGACTTTTTTTCGAATCACTATTTTGCATAATTTTTATTTTTCCAACTCTAATTTTAATTTTCCGAATTTTCCATTTGGCTTCATTTTTAATGTTCTACGTGAAAATTTTTTCCAATTTCTATATTTCCGAAGTATTATATGAAGTACTTTTTATTTTCCCTAATTACTATTTGCCCTAATTTTTGAGTTTTTCAAATTACAATTTGACCTAATCTTAATAATTTAGGATTAAAATTTGCCTTAACTTCTGTTTTATAAAATTATTTTATTAGACAAAACTTTATTTTGTTGAGTAGCTATTGGGTATAACTTTTGCCCAGTTGCCATCTGTTGCCATTTGCCATTGTACTCTATCTCGTTTTAATAGTTTGCAAATTTTAATTTTTGCGAACTAGTATTTATTTAATTTTTATTTTTCCAGATTGCAGATTTTCATATTTTTTTATTTAACAAAATCACTACTGGCCCTTTTTTAAATGAATATTTAGCATAATTTTCATTTTCTCAAATTATCTAACATTTATCTTAATTTAGATTTACCGTAATTTTTTTTCCAAATTGCAATGTTTCCTTATTTTTTTCCCTAGAATTACTATTCGGCAAAGTTTTTTCTACATTACAGATTGCCCCAATTTTTCTTTTTCCGACTTACTATTTGTTATCATTTTTATTTTCCAAATTTACCAATTAGCATACTTTCTATTTACAAATAATAATTTACCCTGATTTTTTACGAATCACTATTTTGCATAATTTTCATTTATATATATTCGAATTATTATTTTGCCTGTTTTTATTTTTTCGAATTAACATTTACCCTAATTTTTATTTTTCTAAATGAAAATTTAGTCCAATGTTTATTTTTTATAATTCCGAATCCCATAATTTATATTATCCCCAATTACTATTTATCATAACATTTATTTTTCTAAACTAAAATTTGCTCTGATTGTTATTATTCCGAATTGAGATTTGCTCTAATTTTTAGCAATTACAATTTGGCCTTATTTTTATTTTTTCAAATTACTATTTTACATCATTTTTTGCGAATCATAATTTGCCATAATTTATATATTTCTGAATCACTATTTGACATTTTTTTTAATTACGGCTTTGTATAATTTTTATTGTTTTGAATTACGCACGACTTTTTACTGTTTGCCTCAGTATTGCTATTGGAATTAATTTTTATTTTCAAGAATTATTATTCACCCTAATTGTTATTTTTCAAATGCCATTTATCATCATTTTAATTTTTCCCAGGTTAGCATTTGTCAGAAGTATTATTTTTATGAATTTCAATTTGCTCGTATTTATATATTTTTAGGAATTACCATTTGGCATACATTTTATTTTATAAAATTATAACTTTGCATATTTTTTATTTTTTCGAATCAGTATTTGGCATTATGTTTCCAAGTTACAATTTATTTAATTTTTATTTTTTCCAACTACTATTTTGCATATATTTCATTTCTCTGAATTACTTACTAATCTTTATATTCCCGAATTGCAATTTGGTCTAATTTTGTTTGAAATTACATTTAGCATCATTTTTCCGAATTATAATTTGCCTGAATCCTTATTTTTTCAAATTACTATTTTGCAAAATTTTTACTTTTCCGAATTACCTAACATTTCACCTAGTTTACATTTGACTAATTTACCATTTAGTTATACTTTTGTTTTCAAGACTTACAATTTGCCCAAATTGTTATATGTTTTATTTTCAAACTACCATTGTAGGTAATTTTAGTTTTTCCGAATTACAATTTGGTATCATTTTTTCCGAGTTACGATTGGCCCTAATTTTTGTTATACAATGTCACTATTTGCTGTGTTTTTTTCGAAATTACTATTTGCCCTAATTTAAATTTTATGAAATTACAATTTACCCAATTGATAATTTAGAAAATAAAACTAAGGAAAATCGTAATTCAGAAAAATTAAAAAAATTATAACTAAGGATATTTTTTAATATTAAATGAATGTCAAAAATATTGTCATTAGGAAAAGTGGAATATGGAAAATATTCTTGCGCCTCTATATCCTGATTTCATCCTTCCTTTATACTCTAATTTCCATAGATTGTTGGCCCACGGAGTTTTCAGGCGGTAGGACGTGAGACGGGTCGGACTATCACTTTAGAAGGGCCGCAGCGCGCGAGTACTCAGTCGAGTTTACTGCGCAATATTATTTATTTCAGATGGAAACGGTTCAAGCGGCCCTGATTGTTTACGTTTCGAGGGTACCAATTTAGTAACAAGAACAGTGTGAGACTACCCCCGAAATTGGTATTATATGGAACTTTTATTATTTAATATTTTTTTAATTTAATATAACTTCTTTTTTCCTTTCTTCCTTTTGTTGCTTGTCTATTTTGCTTAAATTGGTCTATTTCTACCCTTCTGTGCTCAGTTTCTTTCTTAATTTAACTTTTTGCTTTTCAAATACAATTATCTGTCTGTTTTCGCTTTAGGTGGCAAGATGTTTTTTGAAGGAAGCGAGGAGAGGGATGAGAAGTATTATACTGGGCAAAACTTGATAGATTCGTACGTGAGGGGAAGATTAAATTAAATTACAAGAATAAAATAAAAAACACAGAGAAGAGTTAGGGATGAAATCGACCCTCTTAGAGTGTAAATATTCCGGAAGGAAAACTTATTGCACGACCTTCTTGACTCCTCGGTACTAAATACGTGACACGTGACTCAATAAAGGAGACTAAGCACCATAGATACCTAAAACTTTTTTCCCCAAGAGAACTCGAATCTGTACGAAACTTTGTTCTGATTTTAGTTTGTTTTACGTCTATTATATCCCACATTTATCCTTTATTTATACTTTATTCCAAATTACTAGCAGTAATGTTTCTGTATTTCTTTTATTTTAGAAAGAATAGAAGTAAAAAAAAACATTATTATGTCTAATTCTTGAAAGATAACAAAAAACAATTGAGATTGAGGGAAAAATAAATTAAAATAAAGGAAGCGGAAAAAAGAAGGAGTTAACTGAAAAAATCATCGAAGAGAGAGGAAATAAAAAAAACTAAATAATAATGTTAAAAATATAATAAAAGAAGGTTAAAGGAGATAGAAAAAGAAAAAATAAGGAAGAAACTAATTTTCCGGCATCAATTTGAAGTTTGGTTAACATTGGATCATAAAATAACAGCCGCTAAAAATATCGTGGAAAAAGACGATAAAATCTATAAACAGGGGTGACAGGAAATTAGTCTTGCTTTATAAATGTTTTCTTTTCTCTCCTTTCCTTTTTTTCATAACCTTTTCCCTTAATTCTTCCGCATTTTCCGACTTTTTTTACCTCCTGGAACCTTTTTTTTCCTTTTGTTTAATTTTTATGACATCGTAGTTCCGGGCAGGAGTTCTAATAGTTTCAATTGAGTGTCCGTCAGTCCATCGTACTTTCTTTCCAGTAAGGAAATAAAAGGAAATTAGGGGAAATGAGGAGAAAGAATAACAAGGGCAAGAAGGGCAATGTATAGCACTAGGGAGAGTAAGTAGGGAAAATTACGGGAAATAAGTGAGGGGAAATAATACGAGGAAAAGTAGAGAAAATGAGGGAAAATTATATGTGAAGTGGAAAAGTAGGAAAAGTGAGGGAAGGTAGGGGAAGTCTGTAAAGGAGAATCATAGAAAATAAGGGGAATGGGTAAGGGAAAATAAGAAAAGTTAAGAGAGCGGAGTAGGAGAAGCAAGGGGAAATACGTACAGGAAAAGTAGTGAAAGTAATGAACATAAGGGTAGATAAAGTATGATAAGTTTGAGGAAGTAAGGAAAATAAATTTAACGTAAGTAGGGGAAGTCACTGAATGGGATTAAGGGAAAATGAGAGGAATAAGAGAGGGAAATTGTATAAAATAAGGTGAGGGAAAAAATACGGAATAAGAGAAGAGGAGTAGGCAAAGTTAGGGTTGAGGATGGCAGAAGAATTAAGGCAAATAAGGTGAAATTAGGAAGGGAAAAGTAGGGATAATGATAGCGAATAAAGGGGAAATTAGAAGAAAGAAAACAGTAAAAATGAGAGTGCAAGAGGGAAGGAAACGTGAGGCAAGATAGAGGATGTAACGAAAATAAGGTAAGGTGGAAATACCGGAAGGAAGTAGGAAGAGTTAGAGGTAAGGATAGAAGGGCAAGTAGGGCAAATAAAAAGGAATTAAGAAGTCGAAACTAGGAAAAATGAGGGTTAAAGAGAGAAGGGCAAGTGAGGCGAGATTGAGGATATGAGGAAAATAAGGTAAGGTGAAGTAGGGGTAGGAGCGGAAATAGGAAAAGTGAGAAGAAGTATAGGGAGTCCATAGGAATAAGCGGATATGAGGGAAATGAGGAAGAGGAAATATAGAAAATAAGGTTAGGGCGAGTAAAGGAAACAGGTAAGTCAGTGAAGGGGGATTATGGGAAATACGCGGAACAAGGAGGGGCAGTGGAGAATAAGAAGCGGAAAAGTAGGGGGAATCATGGAAAGGGAGTAGGCGAAATGAGGGGAAATGAGCATTGACGAAATAAAATAAGCTAGGAGAAGTAAGAAAAGTAGGGTTAGTTGAAAGTAAGGAAAGATGGGTGAGGGAAAGTAGAAAAAGCATGGAAGATATGCAGAATGAAGTAAGGGCAAGTAGAGGAAGTAGGAAGAGTAAGGGAAGGTTAGGGAAGTCTGCAAAAAAAAAATTAGGAGACCGGGAAAGGGGAAGTAAGTTAGATTAGGAGAAATGATAAGAGAGAATGATTGGAAATAAGAGAAGGGAATGTAGGCTAAATAACAGGAAATAATGGAAGGATAGTAGAATGCTCTAGGGAAAAAAGAACAAAAATTAGACTGTATAGGGGAAGACTGTAGAGGAGAATTATAAGAATTTATAAGAATTAGGACAAATAGGCAAGAGGAAGTAGGAAAAATTGAGGGAGGGGGGTGGGAAAAGTAAGGGGTAAGCTAGGGTTAATAAGGAAAATGAGGTTAGGGAAAGCAGAGGAAGTGGGAGAAGTCAGTAAAGGGAAATTAGCAAAATGTGGGGGATGTTTTTGGGGGATGAGAGAAAATAACGGTTGGGAATGTGGAGATAATAAGAGATAGGGAGTAGGCAAAATAAGTGGGAATGATGAAAGCATTAGTAGAGTAAATAATGAGAAACTTTGGGAGGGAAAGTGGGGTTAATAAGGGCGAATGAGGGAAGGGGAACTGAATTGAGCTAGTCGATGTAAGAAAAACGAGGTAAGGTGAACTAGAGGTAGTAGGGGAAGTAAGAAAAGAGGGCAAAAGTAGAGGAAGCAAGTCGATGGGACTTAGAGGAAATAAGGAGATATAAGGAAAGAGAAGTAGGAAAAAGAGAGGAGAGTAAGGGATGTATTGGGAAATATGAAAAAATAAGGAGAGAAGGATTACGGAAAATAAAGAAAAGATAATTAGTGTACGCAAAGAGAGGTAGAAGAAGTAAGAGAAAATATGGAATGTGGGAGGAAGTAGGAAGAATTTGGAAGGAGACTATAAGGAAAAATGAGCGGAAAAGTAAAGAAAAATAGCGAAAATGAGTGAAGAATAAGTAGTAAAAATGAGGCGAGAAAAAGTAGATGAATTGACGTGAAAGAAAGAAAAATGAGGAAGAGGTCGGCAGAGGATGTAGAAGAAATGATAGAGGTATAGTAGGGAAACTTTTGTCGTGTTGCTGAATAGAGGAGGGAAAATGATTTCTGGGGAAGAGGAGTAGGGAAAAGGGACTATTAGCTAGAGAAGTAATAAGATTGAGAAGTAATTGAAGTATAGGATGCAAGGGGATAGTAGAGGGAGTAGGAGAGGAAAAGTATGAAAAGCCTAGGTTTTTATATGAATGTTCGTCTCAATGGAACACGAAACCTTTTTTAATTTTTGACTTTAACTAATTTTTTATTTAAATTTTACACCGCTCCTTTTCTCATCCTTATGCCACTTATTCTTCCCTTATTCTTCTTAGTATTTTTTCTTGTTCTTCTTGTTTCTATTTTTATCTAGTTTGTCTTCTTCCTTCATTTTTTACATTTTTTCTTCAACGGTCCCTATATTTTCTCGTACTTCTTTCGTTTCTTTCCTTCTTTTTAAATTTTTCTTTAGTTTCCTTTCTTCCTCCATCTTTTTCTTTTTTTTTTCCTTTTATTCCTTCCAATTATTCTGTTTTCTCTCTCCACACAAATTAAAATCGACTTTCCCTTCTCTAACACATAAATCTTTCAATGTTTCTGAAAACTTGATCCTCACGCTGCAATTCAATCAAGAGTGGTGAGATCATATTAAGAAAGTGCATCGCCTTACAGTTTCTTTTAAGAGAATATCCTTTTGAGTAAGAATCGTAAACTACTTTATCATGATGAAATTTTTTTATTAGATTCTTTGTGCTTTTGTTCATTGCTATCTAAGATTTTATATGAAATTCGAAACAAACAGATAGCCTCTTTGAAATGAGAAATCTCCACTTTGGCCAACAATTTCTCATAATTGAGTTTTTATCATTGGATATGTACGAGCTCAGAAAAAATGTCCTTTTGGTCCTTTCTCAAAGGTCCAGCTTCTGTTCACAAATGAGAAATTAAAAAAGAACGAAGTCAGACTTCAAATTAAAAATTCCGAGTTCGCTTCTCGATAATTTTTTATGACAATGATTACATTTTATAAGAGATGATACTTTAAAGACGGAGGAATGAGATAGAAAGAAAAAAATGGGTATTTCTTATTATATCCCTTTTTGTTTCTTTTCCGAAACTTTTACAAGAGTTTTAATTTTCCTTTTTTTCCTTGCAATCTTCTTCCTCTTTTATTAGTTCTCTATATTCCTTCATATTTTCTTTCGCTTTCCCTTCTTTTCCTTTCTGTTTCTTTTTTCCGTGCTGTTGTTTTTCCTTTCTTTCTAAAGCTTTTCCTTTTCTTCTTTACCTTCTCTTTTTTCTTTCTTCGATTTCACTTTCACTCTATTCGGTTTCGTTTTCTGTATTCTATATTTCCATTGGTTTCTCCTTTCTCATTTTATTCCTTCAATCTACTTTTAATTTACTTTTATTTTGTCTTAATTTGACTCCTTTTTCTCCTTTTCCGATGCTTCTAAAGAATATTGTTACTTTCTTCACATCTTCTTCCTCCTTTCTTGAATATTGCTTTCTAACGTTAGTTTTTAATATTTCTTAATGTATTTCTTCTTTACTTTCCTTACCATTGGTGATTTTTCTACTATTTTAATATATATTTTTATTCATTTGATTCTTCGCTTCTTTATTCACGCACTTTATTTTATTCTGCTCAAATGTCCATTTAATTCCGTTATGTTTCCCGTATTTTATATTTTCACCCATTTAACCTTTTAATTTCCTTTTTATCCTTTCATTTTCTCCTTCCTTCTTTCGTTTTTGTATATCATTTCCTTTTTCTTCTGATATTTGCCACTTTCTTCCTTCATTCTTCTAATTTTTTTATATGTTTATTTTCCTCCTTTCCCTTCTCTTTCTCTTATTGATCCTTTTTCGATGCGTTTTCAAGTGCTTTCCTTTTTTTTTAATATCTAATCCCTTGCTTTTTGACAAATCTTACATTCTTGCTTTAGGAAATTATATTCCTGTGTTTATTTTCTTTCTTTTAATATTCTATCCTTTAAATATTTTTCCTTTCTCTTTGTTCAATTTCATTTTTTTCCACTTTTTCATGCACTGCACTTTCTCCTGTTTTCATTTCCATTTTTTTCCGTTCGTTGCTTTACATTTCCATCATTTTTTTTTTCACTTTACCCTTCTTTCGTTTAATTTCCCCCGTGTCTAGATGTACAAGAGAATATCTTCTTCCTCCTTTTTTTTTAAATTTTGCACCTTCTTCCTTTAATTTTTCTATATATCTTCATTTTTCACTTTAACTTCTTTTTTCTTCCTTTGTCCCTTTTTCTTTCTCACCTGATGATATCAAAAAGGTTTATACTTTCTTCCTTACATCTTCTTCATTTTTCTCCTTTCCTTTTTATCCTTTCACTTTACCCTTATTTCGTTTAATTTCCTCCGTGTTAATGTCTTGCATATCTTCTCCCTGCTTTCTTGGTATTTTTTTTAACTTTTTTCTCTCATTTTTCTATATATCTTCATTTTTCACTTGATTTTTTCTCCCTTTTCCTTTTTGCTTCCTTACTTGAGGCTTTTAAAAATGTTTCTACTTTCTTCTTTGCATCTTCTTGCTTCTTTCCTAAGAATTTTCAATTTCTTCCTTACTTTTTGAATTTTCACTTGCCTTTTTTCTTTCCTTTAATTATTCTTCCATTTTCTTTATTTTATGTCTCCATACGTTTTAGCTCTTACTTTCCCTTCCATTTTTCATTTTCTCCATTCCCTTTTTATTTTTATATCTTATTCCTTCTCTCTCGATATTTTTCACATTTTTGCGTTCGTTTTTTAAATTTTTTCCTTTCGACTTTCTCTTATTTTTCTCTTTTTTTTCTGAAATTTTTTACTTTCTTCATCAGTTTCCCTTTTTCTTTATTTTATTTCATTGTCTTCTATTCTATTCCGATCGGTATTTCTAATTTTGTTACTTGTTTTATTCACTTTCCCTTCATTTTCTGTGGTTTTAATTATTTTGTCATATCTTCCCCCTTCTTTCTCGAAAATTCTCACTTTTTTCTTTCTTTTCTTTGCTTTGAAAGTATTGATCCTTCCTTTCTTTATATATACATTCTTTTTTTCCTACAGGATTTATCTTCATTCGTTATTTTTTTATATTTCTCCATTTCTTTTTTTTTTTTGATTATTTTTTCTTTTCCTTTACTTTATTCAATTTCGCTTGTTTCAACTTTTACTTCACTTCATTACATTTTTATTTCACCTTGTCTTAAATGCCAACACTGCAGTAAAAATCAGAAATTAATTTAGAAAGCGAAGGAAGAGGACTCAAAATAAGAAAAGAAGGAAGTAAAACAGAGATTGAAAAACGGAAAAATTAATTAATATTATCAATAGCGTAAGAAAAGGATGGCATAAGTAAAATAGAAACGAAAATGAGAAAAAATATGGAATAGTTGAAAAGAAGGAAAAAATTCAAAGAATCCAGAAAAGGAAAATAAGGAAGAGAAAAAAAAAGATATCAGAAAACAAAAAATGAAAGAAATAAAAATAATAAAAAAAAGATGAACGGAATATTAAATACGTACCATTTTTCTTCCCTTTCCCCTTTCCCCCCTACCTTAATTTTGATTTCTTAGAAAATGTATTTTCAATACTAGTAGTGAATCTGAAATCCGATTTGGAAAATGAAATCATAAAAGGAGAAAATATCTTCTACCGTCGTCAACGTGAAAAACAGATAAAAGTCGATAAAAGTGAAAGAAATGGATAAATCGAAAGGGAATGCGTTAAGAGCTTGATCAACGAAAGAATTATTTAAATCAGGTATTCTTCGTAGAATCATATCTAAAGCCGATTCTGTTCTTGTTTTCTCATGGGACCTAAATTTATTCCTTCAGAAAGGGAGAATATTTTATCTTGCCCCAAGCGATGATACAAGCGCTTAATATTGTAAGAAGGGAGATAATCACTGTTTAGAGAAAGTTTACTATCTCCTGGACGGAGAAGAATTTATTAATTTTTTATTGTCACATGCCCTTATTTAGTTTTTAATAATTTATTATATTGTAAGGATAAAGATAAACCAACAAAAATTCCTGATCATCTTATTTCGAATGAAGTAAAAAATCAAAGAAGTATAAGGAAAAATGCAGAGAGAGAAAATAAAGAGAAAATACAATAAATTAGAAGAAAGGAATTAAAGAAGTATGGAAAGTGTGAAATAAGTAGAAGGAACAAAAAAATCAGAGATTAATTGTATAAGAGGGAAAGAAGCAGGAACTCTGGAAAAAACGGGACAGCGAAGAAGACTAAATAAGGGGAAAATGGAAATCTGAAAATTGAAAAAAAAGGCTGAAAAAAGATTAGGAGAAGAAACGCTGAAAAACAAACGAAAAGAAAGAGAAAGGAGATGAGAAGGAGAAAGAGGAGGAGGTTGAAGAGAACGTGTAGAGTAAAGAGAACGAGGATAATGAAGAGGACAAAGAGTATAAGGAGAAGGAGGCATGGGATGAATAGGAGACATAAGATGGCGAGGAAAACTAAAAAAGAAGGAAAAATGAACGGAATGAAAGGAATAAATATGAGCATTGGAAAAAAGTTCCAAAAAAGGATTAGGTGAAAAAAGGATGAAAGCGATAGAAAAGGAAGGGAAAATATACGAGAAGCAGAAGATGGACGAGGAGAATCAGGAGAACGAGGAGATTGAGGAAGTAAAAAAGAACGAGAAAGAGGACACATGGAGAGAATGGGAGAAGGACTATGGTAAAAGAAAAAAGGGAAAATTAAAGGAGAAAAAGAGAAACTAAAAATAGAGAAAGAGGGTGACATAGGGTGAATGGTCGATAGAACAAGGCGAAGAAAACTAAAGAAGAAGAGAAAGTGAAAGAATGAAAGGAAGAAATTTGAGAATTGGAAAAAAGCCAAAAAAAGGATTAGGAGCAGAAAGGAGGAGAACTAAAGAAAAGAAGGGAAAACGGAGGAGAAGAACAAGGAGGTGGACCTAGATGACAATCAGGACGATGAAATTGAGGAAATTAAGGAGAACGTGATAAAAGACGCATGGGGCGAATGGTAAATGGAATTCGGTGAGAGAAAAAAGGAAAAAATTAGAGAGCAAACAAGATATCTAAAAATTGAAAAAGGAGCAAAAAATATGAAGAGTAGATAGAACGAAAACGAGAAAAAAGAAGTAATAGAAAGGACACGAGAAGGAGGGAGAGGACGGGAAAGGAAATGAGGATAGCGAAGAGGACGAGAAGTATAAGGAGGAGGAGTCATTGATTGAAGAGGCGATATAAGACGACGAAGAAAACTAAACAAAGGGAGAAAACGAAAGATATGAATGGAAGAAATCTAAGCATTGGTAAAAAGGCCCGAAGACAAATCAAGATAAGAAAGACTGTAATCTAAATAAAAAAAGTAAAAATAGAATAATAGGATGAAGGGGTTCAAAAGGTTGAGGAGGTCAAGGAGAATGAGGAAGAGAAGGCATGGAACACCGGGAAAAAACTAAACATGGAGAAAAAGAAAGAAAATAAATCAGCGAATTAAGAAAAGGGTAAAAAAGATAAGGAAAAGAAAAAATGTTAACTTAAAAGAAAAAAAAGGGAAAAGGGAAGAGAAAGAGGTCGAAGAAGACGATGTGAATAAGGAGGATGAGAAGGAGAAGACATAGGGTAAATGGAAGATATATGACAGTGAGGAAAACTACAAAAGGGGGAAAAAAGCAGGAAAAGAATGAAGAAAATATAGAAAATTTAAGGAAACAATAGAGGCCAAGCGAGGAGAAAATTGAAAAATAAATAATAATTTGCAATCATGATACAAATTTCTATCCTAAACTTTTTCTTCTTTTTTAAATTTAATTTAACAAACTTGGCCGAAAATTTTGATTAAATTTAGTTAGACGGCATGCAGTAAAACTCTCAGAGCAGCATAATAAAGGATGCTAGATTAATAGTTTTGGCAACACAAAAGCAAGATGAGATTCAAATGTATGCGTCGTGATATGCGTCGTGATACATATTATTTTGCAGGAGCGTAATTTATATTAATTAATTTAATTAAAAATATTAAATTCTGTGCATTCTAAGTTAGACAAAAAAGTTAGAATAATTTCTAAAGTAATATTATTATTTTTCAATTTTATGGAAAAGAGGAAGGAAAGAAGTTAAAAAGTATTTTAAAAAAGGTGTCATAAATGGTATAAAGTTAGGAGACAATTGAATAGGAAAAGAATCTAAGAAGAGAATCTAAAATTTGGATAAAGAATATAAAAAACAATGAAAAAAGAAAGGATGCAAATTAAGAAAAAAAATTGAGAGAAAATGGGACAAGGACTACAAAACAAAATAAGAAAGGAAAAGGGGAATTGGAGAAGAACCACACATAGAGTGAATGGAGGATGGATTATGGCAAAGAAAAATTAAAAAGGAGAAAGGGACGAGAAGAAGGAGACATGGAGTGAATGGAAATATATATTACGGTCGAGATAACTAAGCAAGGAAACAAATGAAAGAAAACCAAGGAAAAAATCTGAAAATTGAAAAAAACCCAAAGAAAGATTGAGATACGAAAGAATGCATACAAAGAAGAAAGAGGAAGAGACAAGGATAAGCAGAAGGATGATAAAGAGGAGGTGGAGGTAAAAGAGGGTGAGGAGGAGGACACATGAAGTGAATGGGAGATGGAAGATGCCGAGGATAACTAAAAAAGGCGAAAATGTTAGAAAAAAGAAGAAATCTGAAAATTGGAAGAAGGTCTGACAACAGATTAAGAGCAAAAAGAAATCAGATAAAGAAAGGAAAAAGGGCCAAAGGGAAGAAAAAGGACGAGGAGGTCGCAGAGATCGAGAAAGAAGAGATATTGGATAAATAGCGATGGAATACCACGAATAAATCTAAAGATGGAAAAAAATAAAGGAAAAGAAGAAATTTGAGGTTTGGAAAAAAGGCCGAAAAAAGGAGGAAAGATAGGATGCAAACTAAGAAAAATAAGAAAGAAAAAACAGATGAGGAGGATGAGGAAACATGTGGTGAATGGATGATGGAATGCACGGAAGATGACTCAAAAAGCGGAAAAATGTAAGAAAAGAAAGAAAGAAATACAAAGTATACAAATACAAAGAAAGAAAGGATACAAAACGAAAAAAAATAAGAAAGGAAAAAAAATATTAAAATTGGAAAAACGGTTAAAAAATGATTAAGAGACAAAAGAACGAAAAAAGTGGGGAAAATAAAAGAAAAGAAAGGAAGAAATCTGAAAATTGGAAAAATAAGCCCAAAAAGATTTAGAGACGAAAAAATGTTAACAAAAAGAAAGAAGAAAAAGGACGAGGAGGAGGAGGAGGAGATCTTGAGTAAATGGAAGATGGATTACGGCGAAGAAAACTAAAAAAGAGGAAAAATGAGATAAAAGAAAGGAAGAAATTTGACATTTAAAAAAGGGACGGAAAGATTAAGACAAGAAAGGATAAAAACTGAAAAAATATAGATGATGAGGAGGTAGTGGTCGAAGAGGACAAGAATAAGGAGACATGTGGGGCAAAACGAAGAAGAAGGACAAGAAGGTGAGGGGAGTTTGCAAGCACGAGAAGGTCAAGAAGGAAACATAGAGCGAATGGAAGATAGAATACGGTGGAAAAGACAGAAATGAAGGATATCTTGACATAAAAGGAAGAAAAAATAGGAAGAAATCTGCAAATTTGGGAAAAGGGCCGAAAAAGGATCAAGAGGAGAAAGGATGCATACTAAAAAAATAATACGACAAAGAGGTTAAAGAGAATAAGGACGAGGAGGAGGAGGAAACATGAGTTGAAGAAAAGATGAAAGACTGTGAGAAATACAAAAAAGGAGGATATTGAAACAAAGAAAGGAACAAGTTTAAACACTAGAAAAAGGGTAAAAAAGAAATTGAGAGAAAAAGGATGCAAAATTACATAAAAATAAAGGGGAAAGGAACGAGGAAGAGGAAAAAGAGGAGAAGGAGAAGAAGGATGATGAGGAGAACAAGAAGCTAAAAAAGGCCGAAAAAGGATTGAGGGAAAAATAGATGCAAACCTAAAAAGAAATTATAAAGGGTAAAGGAACGAGGAGCAGGAGACATGAGGTGAACGTGTGATGAAATATAAGGCAGAAAATTTATAAGGAAAATTTTTTTAAAAGACGAAATATGAAAATTGGAAAAATCAGCCGAAAAATTATTGAGAGACAAAAAATTCTAAGAAAATAAAATTAGAAAGGTAAAAGGGACGAGAAAAGAAAGAAAAAATAGTAAGAAATCTGTATATTTTAGAAAATGGCTGAGAAGAAGATTAAGAGAAAAAAGGATGCATACTAACATAAAAAGAAGGGGTAAAGTAACGAGGAACAGGAAAGGAAAAAGCGAAGGGCGAGGAGGAGGACGATGAGCAGGAGGAAGAGAAGGGATCTCGATAATGTTACATGGTAGACAGCAAAGGAAACTGGAAATGGAGAGAAAATGAAAGAAATCTGAAAATTGGAGAAAAGAACTGCAAATGGTGAAGAGAAGAAAGGAAGAAAACTAAAAAACGGGTAAACAGACGAACAGAATGAGGAGGTCGAGGAGGTTAGGGAGGAGAAAAATGGAAGGTGGAATGTGGTAAAAAGAAAAAAAAAACCGAAATGATGGAAAACATGAAAGAAAAGAAAAAAATATGGGAAGAAGCCTGCAAATTTGGGAAAAGGGCCGAAAAAAGATTAACTGAAGAAAGGATGCATATTTAAAAAAATAAAGGGACAAGGAGGTCACAGAGAATGAGAATGTGCAGAAAAAGGAAACGTGGGTTAAATAGAACATTGTCGACGGTGAATGATACAAAAAAATTGGGGAAATTGAAACAAAGAAAGAATTAAGAGAAAAAAGGATGCATAATATCATAAAAAAAGTAAAAGGAACGAAGAAGATAAGCAGAAAAAAGAGAAGGATAAGAAAAAGGATAAGGAGGACGTGAAGGACAAGAGCTCGGGTTAATGTAATATGTTAAACAGTTAGAGAGCAAAGAAAACTAGAAATGGGGAGAAAATGAAAGAAATCTGATAATTGGAGAAAAGAGATAAAATTCACGCTAAAAAATAAAAGGATAAGTAGGAGCATTGAGAAAGGGCTAAAAAGAAATTAAGAGAAAAACGGATACAAACCAACATAAAAAGAAAGGCACAGCGATCGAGGAAGGAGAAGGCAAAAGGAGAAGGAAAAGGAGATGAAGAAGGAGAATGAGAATGAGAATGAGAAGAAGAAGGAGAAGGAGAAGGAGAAGGAGAAGGAGAAGGAGAAGGA
>NC_046657.1:21826930-21851728 GCF_010883055.1 Belonocnema kinseyi | reverse complement strand
AGAAGGAGAAGGAGAAGGAGAAGGAGAAGGAGAAGGAGAAGGAGAAGGAGAAGGAGAAGGAGAAGGAGAAGGAGAAGGATCTATGGGATGAATGGTACATGAAAGACGACAATGAAAACTATGAGGGAACAATGAGGGAAACATAAAAGAAATATGAGAATTGGAAAAAAGAGCTGAAAATGTTAAAGAGAAGAAAGGATGCAAACTAACAAAAAAAGAACGGGATAAGAAATTGAGGAGGTTATGTTTAAAAAAAAAAGGTTAGAAAACTGAATTTGGCTGGATGTGTCATTTCACTTCATCCTTTTGAAATTTACTTTTAGAGTGTTAAAAGTAAATAAATCAACTTTAGTGCCAATATATATTCTATATAACGAGTTTCAAAGTTTTCGTACGACAGAAGTTTTCCTGTGTACCATTAGGACGTGGCAATCGATCTCAAAACAAAATTTTATTTACCGAGATTTAACGTGAATTACATTCGCATCAGAATGAAGTCCAGTCAAGAAGAGTGAAGGAAATTGAAGATAGTTTTTTATAGTCGTATATACGGAGAACCTTCATCCTTGTCACTGAAATTCCTTTTCCTTGATTATTTTTCTAGGGTATTGCAGAATAAACACAAATTTAATAATGAGAGTTAGAGAATAAGAAAACAAAGGAAAGGATAAAATAAAATTAAGAAAAAAAGAAGGAATCAAAGAAGACAAGAACCTCATCAAAGGAATGAAGAGAGGGGAAAATAGCAATAAAGGATGAGGCCTAAAACCAAAATTTTTTGCTCCTTTCTATGAATCTGGTACCCTAAGAAAGAAATGACAAATTATCATCTAAATATTGCACGTAAAAAAATGTCTCACCTTTCGACAGACATCGCTGTGAGAGTCAAAACTGAGCAGATAGCCGATACGCTTTGCATGTAATGCACTGATTTACATAAGAAAAGGCCCATCTCCCAAGTGAAGGAGAACAGCTTCGCTACCTAAAACACAAAACGAATTTTCCTCGTGAATTTCTACTCAATTTGTCAGAAAAGATTGATGAAAATATAATCAAGACTCTCAGTGAAATCAAAAGGATCAGGATTTTATGAATAATTTAGTTGGATTTTATTTTTCCCAAAGTGAAATAAACTCAGTTGAAATGAGATACGAAGTCATAGCAATAATAAAATCCTGCTATTCTGAGCTGCACAAATTGTAATGAAAATAATCCTGTGAAAAGAGAAAAAAGAAAAAATGATTGCGGACTTGGAAATAAATATCCGAACCTGGATAAAAAAGTTAATTTCTTCTCTGTTAGTTTTAATTCCACAAAGAAAAATATTCTATACAAATATATTGTCAAGGATTTTTCTTCTTTAAAAATAAAGTAGAAATAAAGGAAGAAGAAAATATAAAAAGGGAGGAATAAGCTTAAAATATGGAGGAAAAGATAGAAAGAATTATAAAAATCAAAGGAAGAAGGCCAATAATTATAGAAAAGAAGGGAAGAAATACAGAAATGTTCAGAAAGAGGTGATCAAGTAAAGAAAAAAAGAAAGCACGCAGAAAATAAAGGAAGCAGTGCATAAAATATTCCTTCAGTAACCATAGTGAGGAAGAAATGAAAAAAGAGGTTGAAATCTATTAATGAATAGATAAGAAGAATTTCAGAAAAGAAAGGAAAAATTCTAATAATTAAGGAAAAAAAGTAAAAAATATAGAGAACCTCTGGGAAAAGCCAACAAGTAAAGAAAAATCATGGAGGCACGCAGAATGTTAAGAGAAGTATTGGTGGAATGCAGAAAAGTAAAATAAATGAAAATAAAAAGTGATGCATGAAGTTTTCTTTGAGCAACAAGAGAGGCGAATAAATAAAAGAAGAGCTTCAAAACTTTCGATGTAAAGATAGGGCAAGACTGAAAGACAAGAAAGGAAGAAATCTGAAAACTAGAAAAAAGGCTGTCAAAATATTAAGAGACGGAAGTATGCTAATAAACAAAAATAAGAAAAGAACATGGGATAAGTAGCCTTGAAGTGAATGGGAGATGGATTACGGTGAGGAAAAATAAAAAAGAGGAAAAATAAAAAAAAGAAGGAAGAAATCTAGAAATTGGAAGAAAGTGCCGAAAAATGATTTAAAGAAGGCAAGATGAAAATAAAAGAAAGAAAAGGGACTAGGAGGAGAAGGGAAGAAGGAGGAGATGGCGGAGAGGTCTAAGCAGACGAAGAGGACGAGGAGGAAACCTAGGGTGTATACAAGATGGAATACGGTGTACAAAATTTCCAAAAGGGGAAAAATGAAAGAAAAAATGAGGAAATATTGTGATAGCAAAAAGGACTGAAAAAAATAGAGAGAAAAAAGGATGCAAACCAAAAGAAAAAGAAAGCGAAAGGCATGGAGAGAAAGAGGATTATAAGGAAGCTGCGGAGGAGGGGACAATGAGTGAGTGGAAAAGGAAGGCAAAAATAATAGACAGAAGTTCAAAACTATTACGGAAAAGATAGGAAGAATTAGGGAAAAGTAAAGAAGAGAAGAGGCGAATTACATCAAATAAAGGAAGAAGGCAAATAATTAAGAAAAGGAAGGGAAGAAATACAGATAAATTCAGAAAGAAGCCAAGAAGTAAAGAAAAAGAATGGAAACACGCAGAAGGTAAATAAAAGGATGGGTTCAATACGGAAAAATAGAGCCAAACAAAATAAAAATACACATTAATAAATGAAATACTCTTGGAAAAATAAGACAGGGAAATAAATAAAAGAAGATAGGTTCAAAAATTTCGAGAAAAAGTGGGGGAAAAATAAAAGAAAAGAAAGGCAGAAATCTGCAAACTGGAAGAAGGACTGACAAAATATTAAGAGACGGAAGTATGCTAACGAGCAAAAATAAGAAAAAAAGCGACAAAGAGAAGAAGGAGACATTGATTGAATTAAGGATGGATGCGGCAAGGACAACTAAGAAAGTGAAGAAAATTAGGGAAAATAAAGGTATTAATAGAAAAATTTTTTAAAAAGTACTGAAAAAAACTAGCGAAGATAGGATGAAAACTACAATAAATAAGAGATGAAAGGGCAAGAGACCAGGGACGAGGAAGATAAGCAGGGCAAGAAGGAGGATGAGGAATGAGACAAATGGTAGATGGAAAACGGCGAAGAAAAGTGAAAAAGAGGTCAAATTAATAAAAAAGGACGGAAATCTAATAATTTGAAAAGGGGCACAAAAAAGTTAAATGAAGAAAGGATGCAAACTAAAAAAAATATAAGGGAAAAGGGATGAGAAGGAGAAGAATGGTAAGAAGGTTGTGAAGGAGGGGATACTGGGTGAATGGTAAATGAAAGGCAGCGAATAATACTTCAAAAAAGAGAAAATGAATGAAAAGAAAGAAATCTGGGAATTGAAAGAAAAAAACCACAAAAGATTAAGAAAAGGAAGGAAGCAAGCTAAAAAAAGAGTAGGCGAGAGGAGGGTGAGAAGAACGATAAAGAGACACGGGAAGAATAGGGAATGAAATGCGGTGAAGGAATCTAAAAAGGGGGGGGGGAATGAAAGAAAGGAAGCAATCTGATCATTTTAAAAAGGGACAAAAAGAGTTAAACAAAGAATAAATGCAAAACAATAGAAAGGGGGAAAAAGAGGAGTAAAAAGATGAGGAGGACGAAGAGGACGAAAAGGAAGAGGCATATGTTGAATAGGAGATGGAATACTGTCAGGGCAAGTAATAAATAGAAAAAGACATAAAAGAAAGGAAGAAATCGGAAAATTGGAAAAAGAGCCGAAAAAAGATTAGGGAAAGAAGGGATGCAAAGGAGTTTCAAAACTAGTAAGGAAAAAGATGTGTAGAATTAGAGAAATGTAAAGAAAAGAAATGAAAAGAAGAATTAGAAAAATGTAAAGAAAATAAGAGAAGAATTATAGAAAATAAAGGTAAAAGGCCAATAATTAAGGAAAACAAGGGAAAAGATACAGAGGAACTCAGGAAGAAGTCAACTACTAAAGGAAAGGCATGGGCGAAATGGAGAAAACTAAAGGAGAAAGGGAATTAAAGCAGAAAGAAAAAAAATCTGACCATTGGGCAACACAAAAGGAGAAGAAATATGAGAAGCCGAAAAGTTAAGAACAAGCAGGGAGAAAAGCGAGAAGTAAACAAAAGAATAGATAAAAAGCAGAAAATAAAGAAAAAGTAATAAAGACCATGTTCTTTATACAAGTCAGAATCACATTGTCCAATTTTATTAGGGTCGTACCGAAATTTTTAAAGTAACTTCCGTCGTTTTTATAAGAGACTTATTGACAATAAGATAAAAAACGTCCTTTGAAAGCTTTTATGGTCGTTACCTGCTAGGGCAAAGGATTCCTCTTAAACCCACGTGTTATTCCCAGATCTGAAATAAAATACAAACTAATCCTTTGAAGAAACCCTTTTTATTGCATTTTATGCTCGGCTCGTTTTTAAACCATCTTAAAGAAGAAAAATATAATTGACAATTTTTTGGAATTGGAAAAAATGCAACCCTAGCTGAGTTTCCATAAGCCACGTTGCCCATTTTCCGATGATTTTTACTCGAGGCGCAAAAGTTGTGCTTAAATTGTTTTCAATTCTAAAACTTATTTAACTGTTATATAACAGGTATTTGTTATATAGAATTTATGTAAAACTAATGTAACTTCTATAATACAATTATGAAACAATTATGTAACTGTAATATATAAGTTTTTGAACATTTTTTGCTCTTTTATAATAGTTATGTATCGCTTATGTGACTGTTATGTACCAGATATGCAACACAAATGTAACTAGTGTATAACAATTACACACAATATTTATAACTCTTATTTAGCATATATGTAACTCTGATATGTCAGTTCTGTAACACATATGTAGCTGCTATATAACAATTTTGTAATACTTATGTAGCTAGTATATAACTGTTTTATATTCGCTATGTAACACTTATGTAGCTGATATATAACAGTTATGTTGCTGTTATATAACAACTAATTAATACTTGTTCAACTGTTATATAACAGTTATGTAACACTTATGTAAATGGTATATAAGATATATGCACCAGTTGTGTAACAGTTATTTAACATGCATGTAATTGTTACATCACATGAATGTAAAATGTATGTAGAAGTTACGTGAGATGCAAGTTAAACTGATTTATCTATTATATAACAGTTACGTTATATGTATGTATCTGTTTCATAACAGTTATGTTGCATTTTTAACCAAATAGCTGAATCTGCAATTCAAAGATACGAATTCTTTAAAAGACATTTGCATTTTCAATTCAAAACTTTTCCAACAAATAATATGAATTTTCAATCCAAAAAGACCAATTACATTTTCAACCAAATAGCTAAATTTTTATACCAAGAAATGCGAAATCTCTAGAGAGCAGTTGAATTTTTATTTCGAAAATATAAATTTTTAACTAAAAAGTTGATTTTCAACCAAATTTTAGAATTTTTATCAAAAAGAGTAGAATTTTTAATAAAAAAGTTTTTTATTAAAACAAAAAATTATCAATTTAAAAAAAAATAGAATAATTAAATTTATATTTGAGAAGATCAATTTACCACGGAAAAACGCGACTTTTTAAATTTTTTAAATTTCCAGTTGAGAAATTTAATTTCTAACTAAAAAAAATTAATCTGTAAGAAAATAACTGAGTGAGTAAGAGCATCTGACCGGAAATCTGAAAATGCTGAGTTCGGATCTCAGCGTAGCTTGAAATAAATATTTTCACTTTATAGAAATAAAAATCAATATTAATAAAAATATTGATTTTCGACCATCAGACCAAAAAACATTAATATCCAGTTATTTAGGAAAAAATTATTTTGAAAAAATGGTTAAATTTACAACTATACAGTCGAATTTTTAACCAAACGAAAAAGGTGAAGTTTCTAGAAGACAGAAGAAAAGTGGAATTATTTTTAAAAAGGGAAAAGAAAAACTAAATTTATTAAAATTTATCATATTTATTGCAAAATAATGTATTTTCTATAAATGTTATCGATGTTCTTCCTAATATGAGCCAATTCTATTGTAAATTGAAAGCATAAGCAAAATTCCTTTAACGACAAACTGAGCGTGTGTGTTTTTTTAACATGATAAAGTAAAAAAAGCCAATGTTTCTGTGATAAATCATTAGACAATGATTATTTTATAATTTGTCAAGGATTATTAAATAAAATTATATTTGTGAATATTTAAATTAATAAAAAATTTAAAAAAATAATAAAAAAAGTGCAGGCGGCGGGAATCGAACACGGAACTTTCTGACCCATTCCTTTTTTACAACACTTCTTCTACTTCCTCTACTTTTATGTCTCATCTTGCCCCGACTTCCCCTCTCTTTATTTTTCTCCAATTCTCACGTCCTTAATTTATCCTCTATTCCCCTACCACCCCTATCCATATTTTTCTACTTCCCCAACTCCCTTTTTTATCTGTGAGTTGTGAGCTGTAAATTGTGAGTTGTGTGATGTAAGCTGTTTATTTTAGCTGTTTATTAGTTGCGTGTTGTGAGTTGTTATTTGGGAGTCGTGAGTTCTAAGTCGTTGGTCGTGAATTGTGAGTTGTGAGTCGCGAGCTGTGAATTCTAAGTCATGAGTCGTGAATTTTGAGCTATGAGTTATAGATTCCAAGTTTTAAGTCGTGAACCATTTGCTGTGAGTTCTGAGCTGTGAGTTGTGAGTTCTAAGTCGTGATTCGAGAATTGTGAGCTGTGATTTGTAACCCGGAACCGTGATTTGTAAGTAGTGACTTGTGAGTTGTGAATTTTAAGTTGTGAGTCGCGAATAGGGAGTTGTGAGCCGTAAATTACGAGTTCTAACTCGTGAGTCGTGAATTTTGAGTTCTAGATTCTAAGTTTAAAGTCGTAAACCGTGATTTGTGATTTATAAGTCGTAATTGGTGAATCGTGAGTTCTAAGTAATAAGTCATGAATTGTGAGTTGTGAGTTATGAGTCAAAAATTGTGAGTTCTAATTCGTAAGTTTCAATCCGTGAATTGTGAATTCTAAGTTGTGAGTCATGGACTGTAACTTGTAAGTTATGAGTTGCGAGTTTCAAGTCGTGAGTCATAAACTTTGAGTTGTGAATTCTAGATTCTAAGTAGTAAGCCGTGAACCGTGAGTTGTGATTTATAAGTCGTGATTCTTAAATTTGAGAGTTGTGATTCGTGAATCGTAGACAGTGTGTTGTGAGTTCTAAGTCGTGAATCGTGAATTGTAAGTTGTGAGTCGTAAGTTGCGAGTTTTAAGTCGTGAATCATAAACTTTGAGTTGTGAATTCTGGATTCTAAGTAGTAAGCCGTGAACCGTGAGTTGTGATGTATAAGTTGTTAATCGTGAACTTGAGAGTTGTGAGTCGTGAATCGTGAATTGTAACTTGTGAGTCATAAGTTGCGAGTTCTAAGTCGTGAGTCGTGAACTTTGAGTTGTGAATTCTAAGTTGTGAGTCGTGAACTTTGAACTGTGAGTTGCGTGTGGTGAGTCATGAATTGTGAGTTGTGAATCGTGAATTCTAAGTCCTGAGCTTTAAAGTTTTAGTTGTGATGGCTATTAACTGTTTTTTTCTGGGTCCATAAAATCCTAAATATTATGAACTTATTTTTCACTTTCTTCTCAATGCCAATCAATTCAAAACTGTCTAGAATATCTTGAGAACTCTAGAATGTAAATTTCTCGAGAGAGATTTCATGAAAGTGTAAGTTCATTTTGCAAAATTCATGTAAAATTCATTCTTGATGATATCTTCATCCAAGGATCCTTTTGTCATCTAGTTTCATCCTTTCATTATGTGGAAAGAACTCGCTAAAGGGATCATAAAGCTTGAATCTGCATTTGAGTTGTCTTTCTCGTGAAACGGTGTTACATGAAATTATGAAATATTCCTCTCTCGTCTTCAAAGAACCAGGAGATAACGAGGAATTCCTCTAATCTTGAGTGAGACACCCACTCTGAAGTTTTTTTCTTTATAGTAAACAAAGCTTTTCTTTTTTTGTTTTCTCCACTCATATTTTTCCAAAATATGTAATGTACAAAGAAAAATTATTCATTAAATTTAATGTTGTTAAAAAAAAGACTATAGTAACGCAAATTTAATATTGTCACGATCAATTAATAGTTCAAAAAATTGATTTAAAAAAAAAGATTTTTGAAAAAAGATTAATCTTCAAATATTTAATTTTTCACTTAGTAATTAAATTCTCAAATTTCTTAATTATGAAATAACAAACTTCAATCAAAAGTGGAATTGTTAAATCTTCAGTTCCGAAAATTGATTTTCCATGAAAAATAATGATTTTTCACAAAAAGAGATTTTGAGCTATTGAAATGAACCTTTCAGTTCAAACAAACAATTTTTACCCCAAAAAATAATTATTTAAAAAATAGAGATTCATATTTTCTTCAGAAAATTAATAAAGTGAATTATCGACATAGAAGTTCAATTTTAAGAATTTTCCATTAGAAACTATCAAGTCTTAACAAAAAATGAATAGTTATATTTGAAGTTTAAAAATTCATTTTAAACACCAAAAGAAACAATTTTCAACAAATTAGGTAAATTTTTAACCAAATCTTCAACTAATAAAATACGTTTCCAATTTTGAATCAAATAGTTGAATTTTCATCTAAAACTGATCGATTTGAAATCAAAAATAGAATGTTTGATTTTTCATTACAAAGGAAATATAAAAAAATTAATTTTCAACAAAATAGTTATTTTCAATCAAGAAAATAAATCTTTTACAAAGTTATTCAAGATTCAACCCAGTAGTTAAATTTTCATTTGAAAATTATTAATTTGCAGTAAACAATTAAATAGTTGAATTTTAAACTAAAACGATTAATGGTCTACAAACAAAATTTTAAAGTTCAACCTTAAACCAAGTTGAATTATCAATAAAAAAGATTTTCTTTTAAACAAATAATACAATACTTAAAATTTTAACCAAAAAAATATTTTTATTTTTGTATAAAAAAGTAGAATTTTACCAAAATAGATACATATTTTTTCAGTAGCAATGTTGATATTTAGAACAAATATTTTTATTTTAAATGTAAAACTTTTGAATTTGACAAACAAACAAAAATTGTTACAGCCAAAAAATTTAATTAAAAGAGCTGAGTTTTTATATAAAAAAAAAAAGAAAATGTTCTACAAAAGATTTGAATTTTTCACTAAAAAAGATTTTTCAGTAAAGAAAGAAAAGACTTCCAACAAAATTGTTAAATTTTCAAACCAATCAGGTGAATTTTTTATAATAGAGTTAAATTTTATGTTGATTAATTAAAAAATATTCATAACAAAATTCAGTATTTTGCAATTTTCAAAGAATACGCACAGTTTTTGTTTATTCAATCGACTAGTAAAGTTTTTCCAATAACTCTATGCTATAAAACTTTCAAAATCGTAAAAAACTATTAATTAGTTTATCAATTTGTATACAAAATAAAAGGTTTATAGAAAGAAGTCATCCGAAAGACATTCTTGGTTGATTCCATAAAAAATTGAGCGTATTTGTTTAAAAATATTCAGAATATGAATTTGTTTATAAATATAAACATCTATATAATTAAATGACTTTTGTAAAACAAATGTAACATTGCTATGCTATTGCGACTTCATAATTGCATGTAACATTTATGTAACAATTCTGTAAACCTAACATAAAAACTTTTGAAAAAAGGACGAGTTGAAGGAAAGTAGAAATTATCAAAAAATTGCTATAAAAGATATTTGATAAGGACGTAAAAGTTACGTAACAGTTACCTTACGGTTTTGTTACATAACAATCAAGCAAAAATATGAACATTGATGTCAGCCTCATTTATGTATCTCGATTAGAGTATATGTATTATGTAGGTAACAATTATGTAACATTTATGAAAAATTTATGAAATATTTAGGAAACATTTATGTAATAATTATGGAACATTTATTCAACAATAATTTATCATTTTAGTAAGAATTATTTAAAATTAATGTAAAAACTTTTAAAAAATTGTTTGTGCTAAATTTTAGTCTATGGTAGAAGGAAATATTTTGATCTGAATAACAAATGTGTTAAAAAGAATTTGGGACTTGAGGAGTAATTCATGACCAATTCTAATGAAACAACTGCTTCGAAATTTCTTGTTAAAATTTAGCAAAACCTTTCTTTTTGTCTTTTCGAATAATATCATTCCAAAATATTTAATATCAAAATTAATTAAGAAATTTAATCTAAGTAGAAAATCACGTTTGTAGAACAAATGTAATATTGTTATGTAGCTGTAACTGTATAATTGCATGTAATATTTATATAACAGTTATATAAACTCAGCGTACTAATTGTTAGAAAATAGGAACAATGTCGATAAAAGCAAAAATGAACAAAAAGGTATTATACAAAATATGTAAACAGAAAATAAAAGTTACATAACAGTTGCATAACTTTTGAGTTATATAAGAATCGAATAATAATATGGAAATTGATGCCTGCCTCATTTATTTAGCTCGAAAAGAGTATATGTGTCATGTATGTAACAATTATGTAACATTTATGTAACATTTATGTAACTGCTTGCAAAAATGACTTTTCTTGCTGAATTTCAGTCCAAGGCTGAAGGAAATACTACAATCTTAATAGTTATGAGTTGAAAAGGATATAGAACGTGAGGAGTTATTAATTATAAATTCTGATATGCACGCGCATGAATGTGCAGACTTTTAGTGGAAACTGATTTCGAGGACGCACGATGAATAGAAACTGCTTAGTTTGCGGATAAGAAGTAATAAGTAACGTAATATAGAACCATGGAGGTATCGCCAACTTAATAGAATTTCAAACATCTTCCTACATACCATAATCAATTCCGTAAAAATTAATTAACATTATAAATTTGAAGAAATCAGCTTATTCTGAAAATAATAAACACATCGTTACAAAATATTGTATATTATTATTTCACAGATTGGAAATATTCTTGTATACTGAAAAAAAATTGTTCTTGAATCAAGTAAATGTTACTTGATTCAAGTCAATCGCAGGTACGAATGGGGACGACAGAATATGAGTTTGTTCTAAATAAATAAATACTTGCTACCGTATGCTTGGAACACTATTTCTCAATTAAAAAAAAATTATTTTCGAAATTATTGCTATATAATCTTCATTTTTTAAATTATTAAAACACGTAATTCTCGCACACTGTTACTTACAATTATAATCGCACGCTCAATCTCTTTGAAAAATCGCACTCCACGAGGATTCGAACCCTATCTAAACTAACTAAACTAGTGTCCTAACGGCGCGTTCTACCGACTTCGCTATCGAACCACTTGGATCTCGGTGACAAAATCTCGAGTAAGAATTTCAAGGCAGTGTTTCTTGAAAGAAAACATCTTTCTGATGATACTTGAAAATTTTCGAGAGACTTTAATATACCATTTTTTAATTATAAAAATTTTATAATTGAATTTTACTTATTTCAAAAAAGGCTACATACTTTTTTTTCTTAATATATTTTAAAATGTTATAAAATATCTAAAAGTAATAAACAATGAATAAAAATTCTCCATAAAATGCGCAGTCTTCAATTTATCCAACTCTTTTATTGTATATAATACTCTCTTACTCAATTCTTAATGAAAAATAAAATTTCTTAGACAATAATATGAAATATGTGAAAAAGCGAAGTAAACCACTTATTTAACAAGGGACTTAAAACTTGTTGTTTTTAAATATTTAAAACGCTTAAAAACAACCCAAACGTAATGAATAATAAAGAAAAGTTGCATGTACAAAAATTCTTTAATAACATCAATGAAAAAGAATAATGTTCTGCTATACGAAAATTTACGTAAACCACAAAGTTTTTAATTTATCGAATGCTTTCATCATACATTGTTTACTAAGATTTGAATATGGAATTGTTTTCCTAAAATAACAATTTAAAATATACTAAAAATAATTGAACTTCACTTATTTTACAAAGGGCTCAATACTTTTTTCTTTAAAAGTGTAATCCGCTTAAAAACGATCTAAAGCTTATAAAAAATTAATAACTTTTGAGTTGAAAAACGCCTTAATAACCTCAGTAATAAATAAATATTTTCTGATTTTTAAAAAACTCTGTAAAACGCACAATTTTCGATTTATTTAATTCTTTTATAGTACTTTATAATTTAGTTTTTAATTTAAAATAACAATTCCAAATAAAAATAATTTAAAATATGTAAAAAAGAATTGATCGCTAGTTTAAATATTACCCATTTAAAAAAGTGCTCGATATTTTATTTTTATTTGAAGTATAAAATACTTCGAAATCAGAAGAAAAAATAATTCTGTAAAGAAACGTTTGGTGCAAGAATTTACAGGTTAACAGTGATAGAGTCTCACGGTGGTCGTATGGAAAATATTTATTTGCTTCCTCCTTGCATTCTCAATTCTTTTATTCGAAAAAATTTTAATTACCAATTTTTTAATTATTCTTTCATAAAATGAAATGCATTCTTAATAAACTTTTTAAAAATTTTATTGAATTATTTTTTCTTAAATATGTTGCTTTATAAACGCACAACATTTTTTTAAATTATCAAGAACATGTAATAATTGTATTTTTAAGCATTTTTTAAAGCTTATAACTTTGTTTTATTCTGTCAAATATTTATTTTTTATTATTTATAAAAATGTTTCACGGTTAAAAAAATTCGAAATGATTTAATTTTAAGTAGATTAATACATATCTACAAATAATCAGCAAAAAAATTATAGACGCAGTACATTTAGAACCTTTTAATAATTTTAGGAATGAAATTACTTTTGAGTCTTGCATATTATTTCAAAATTAATAAAACTGTTTTTTAATCTATTTGAAAATTTTTAATTCTTACCCACAAAAACTTACCGACGCAATAAACTTATAATTTTTTAAATAGTTTTATGAGTGATTTGATTTGTGTGCCAGCGTAAAGTTTGTAGTTTATCAAAGTTCCAAATTCATATCTGCATTTGATAAAGGATAGTAATATATAGAAAATAGGGGATTGAAAGATACATAACAATTTACATTGATAAAAAGATAGTAAAATATTGACATGAATAATTAAAGGATAGGATGAGATAGAGAAGAGAGGATTGAAACTGATAGACGTGTACTTAAATTTTAAAGATACATTAAAATATATAAGTTTTTAGATGTGGGATAGGATGAGATAAAGAATATTGAAGAACGTTGATCGATGTAGTATAAGATGAGAATAATAAGTAGTATAAGAATGAGATAAGATAGAAAAGATGGCATGGAAAAAGACAGATGGGAATTTAGATTTATATGAAAATAGGAAAAGATTGACAAGAGAAGGCGAAGGGTGAGATAAGAGTAAGAGAAAAAGGGTATTGAAAAAGAGAGATGTGAATTTAGATTGACACAATGATAATAAAAGATTATTGGTGATAGACGAAAGGAGATTGAAAAAGTTAGACGGGAATTCAGATTGATCGAGATATAAGGAAGATTGGCATGGATAGATATAGGATAGAATTAGATTGAGCATTAAAAAAGGGTATAGGAGATAGGTTATTAAAAAATATGGATACGAGTTTAGATTGAATGATGGATATAAAAAGGTTGACAAGAATAGACAAAGGATGGGATGTGATATAGAGGAGGGCCATGAAAAAGATAGACGTGGATTTAGTTTAAAAAATAGATAGAAATAGATCAACGTTAATAGGGAAGAGGAGATTAAAAAAGATAGTCAGGAATTCAGATTGACTAAGAGATAAAGAAGAACCTGATCTTAATTTAGATTGAGGAATAGATAGACGTTGATAGATGTGTGAGTCGATGAGACTGGGAAAAGGACATTCAAAAAGATAGACGGAAATTTAGATTGCCAGAGAGATAGAAGAAGATTGACGTGAAAAGTTAAAATATAGGATGAGATAGCAAAAACGGCATCAGAAATGATAGATGGAAATTTAGATTGACAGAAAAATAGAAAAAGATCGATATTTATAGATAAAGCATAGGATGAGATAGAGAAGAGAGGATTGAAAAATATTGACGTAAATTAAGATCGAAAAAGAGACAGAAAAAGATAGATGAGGATTTATAATGATAGAAAATGGAAAAAGATTGACAAGAATAGGCAAATCATAGGATTAGATGAAAAAGAAGGAATTTAAAAAGGTAAAGATGCAATAAAATTCCAAAATAAACAGAAAAAGATAGATTTTGATAGATGTAGTTTAGATTTATAGGAAGATGGTAATATATTGGCGTGGGTAGAGGAAGGATACAATGAGATAGAAAAGAGATTGAAAAAGATATGCGTGAATGTAGATTAACCGAAAGATAAAGAAGATTGAGATGGACAGAGAGATGATAGGATGATTTACAGAAGAGGGTATGGAAAAAGATAGGTGCGAATTTATATGGTAAAATAGCTAGAAAAAGATAGACGGTGGTCAATGTATGATACGATGAGATAGGAAAGAGTAGATTGAACAGGATGAAAAGGATAGACGTGAATAGAAAATTTTTGACGTGAATAAATAAAGGATAGGAAGAGATAAAGGAAGATGAGATGGAAAAGAGGAGACTGTAAAAGATAGTCGTAAATTTAGATTGAAAGAGAGATAAAAAAGGATTAAGGAGAAAAGTTAAAGCATATGATGAGATGGAAAAGATGGTATCAAAGAAGATAGGTGTGAATTTAGATTAACAGAAAAATAGATAGGATATAATAAGAGGAGATAGAGATGAGAGGATTTAAAAAGATATATATTATTTAAATTTAGAAAACAAATTTGAAAAATGAGTCGTTGATAGATGTAGTATAGGCTAAGAAAGAGAAGAAGAGATGGAAAAAGATAGATGAGAATTTAGATTAACAGAAATGGAAAAAGGTTGACATGAACAAATGAATGATAGGATGAGATGGAGAAAAGGATATTGAAAAAGATAAACGTGGATTTATATTGAGAAAGAGATAAAAATTATACACGTTGTTCGATATAGGATACTTTAAAATAGAGAAAAGGAAATAGAGGATAGGATGAGATGAAGAAGATAGGATTAAAAATGATAGACGTTGATCGATGTGGTATAGGATAATACAGAGAAGAAATGATTGAAAAAGATTAATGGGGATTTAGATTGACAGAAAGATAGAAAAAGATTGACATGGATGGATAAAGGATAGGATAGGATTTCTATCATCAAGATTCAATGTGCAGAATTCCTGAAAATGAAACCAAGAATCCAACGACCAAATTTGGACAACCCCCGCAAAACGTCTCTTTTTTAATTTGAAAAAAGATTTTAAAATTTATAAAAAAGAATAGAGAAAAATTTATTTTTTTGTACAAAAAAAAGAGGAAAGAAAAATTAGAAGGGAACTAACCAAATCCCCTTCATTCTCTTTTGGTTCCTTTCGTCATTTTGATGATTAAATCAAAATCAAAATATTATTTGAAAAAAAATTGTTTTTCCTTGATAAGGATACTGTATAAGTGCCAAAACGTTGGTGATTATTTTTTACAAATGTTTTTTTATTGTTATTTCATTATAACAAAACTAAAAAAGATAAGGAAGAGGATTTGGTTGGTGTCCTTCTCATTGTTCCCCTCTTTTTTTATTTTTGTCCGAAAAAGAAAATTTTTTCTTTTCTTTTTTAGTAATTTTTTTCATCTTCTTTTAAATTTCAATAGGAACGTTTTGTGGTGGTTGGTCAAACTTGCTCGTTAGATTCTTTTCTTTATGTTCAGAAATTCTGCAGATTAACTTGATTATTGGATGTTCAATAGGATTCTAATTCCATTTGAATTTTTTGAATTTAAAAGATTCAAAATCATTCAAAAAGCTTCGATTTCTATCCTTTTACTTTCAATAGAGTTCTCCTATTGTTAGAAACTTTTCTCGTTATACTTCCAATACAAAAAATTGCTCCTTTTGTCTAGATTTTTGCGAAAATAAGGAAAAGTGAATGACAAAAGGAAATTTTGTTTAGGTGATAGAGAAACTTTGAAGAGGCACAAGGGTCGTAAGTCATGCGACATGCAAATCCTTTCGTTTGCGGCTGCCAGCTATCAGCGGGGCAGAATATTAATGAGACTCGATACAAGGCTGGTAAGCATTATTGCCATCCAGTCACCTAGAAAGCAGCAATTTTCAAAGTAACAATTTTGAAAGCACCAAGATGCATAAACACAGAATTGCTAGACGTTCCTGAAAGGAAGCCAAAGCAATATTAATTAATTTTCACAACGGAATGCCTTAATAATTTTCTCTCCAAGGAACATTAACGTACTTCACAAAACTTGATGTATACCACAAGATATAAGAGAGAATTTAATCGTCAAACACGTGTTCCTAGCAACTCCTATTACGCCTCATTACGCAATAGTACGCCTTATTGCGCCTTATTGCGCATTAGTGCGCATTATTACGCTCTAATATGTCTAATTACACAATAATAGGTCTTATTAAGAATTAATATGCCTTTTTACGCACTAGTACACCTTTTTACACACTAGTACGCCTTTTTACGCACTAGTACGCCTTATTACGCATTATTACGCCTTATTACGCATTATTACGCCGTAATAAGTATTTTTATTCAATAAAGCGTTTTATCAGATACTAATACGCATTTTTATGCATTATTACGAATGATTACGCCTTATTGTACATTAATATAACTTTCTACGCATTAGTACGACATATTACGCATTAGAACACCTTATTACGCAATACTATTTCTAATTACGCACTAATATGTCTTATAATACATTAATATGTCTTATTACGAATTAGTACGTCTTATTACGCATTAGCACGCCGTAATAAGTATTTTTATGCAATATAGCGTTTTATCAGGCACTAATACGCATTTTTACGCAATAATACGAATGATTACGCCTTATTGTAGATTAATATAATTTTCTACACATTAATACGTAATATTACGCATTAGAACACCTTATTACGCAATACTATTTCTAATTATGCACTAATATGGCTTATTATACATTAATATGTCTCATTACGCATTAGTACGCCGTAATAAGTATATTTATGCAATAAATCGCCATTTAGGCTCTAATATGCCTTTTTACACATTATTATGAAAAAATAACCTTATAACACATTAATATAACTTCTTGCGCATTAGTATGCGTTATCCCGCATTAGAACGCCTTACCACGCAATACTATTTCTTATTACGCACTAATATAGATTATAATTGCATTAATGTGCCTTATTACGCATTAGTACGCTTTATTACGCAACAGTACGTCGTAATAAGTATATTTATTTAATGAATCGCCTTATCAGGCACTAATACGCCTATTTACGAATTATTATGAATGAATACGTCTTATTACACATTAATATAACTTCTTGCGCATTAGTATGCTCCATTACGCATGAACACGCCTTATTACGCAATACTATTTTTAATTACACACTAATATGGCTTATAATACATTAATATGCCTTATTATGCATTAGCACGCCTTATCACGCATTAGTACGCCGTTTGAAGTATATTTAATCATAACGTAATAATATTTCTTATTACGCACTAACGTGTCTTATTATGCTGTAATACGCCTTATTACGCATTAGTACGCCTTATTACACATTATTACGCCAGTAGAAGTATTTTTATTCAATTAATTGCCTTAGTAGGCACCAATATGCTTTTTTACGCATTAATACGAATAAATACGTCTTATTACACATGAATACAACTTCTTACGGATTATTATGCGTTATTGCGCCTTATTACAGACCAATATGCCTTATTGCGTACTAATATATCTTATCACGCATTAGTACGCCGTATCCCGCATTATCATGCCTTACTACGCATCAGTGTGCCTTATTACGCATTAGCACGCCTTAATCCACATTAGTGCGCCTTATTATGCATTAGAATGATGTATTACGAATTAAAACGCCGTAATACGTACTTTTTATTTAATAAATTGCTTTATCAGGCACTAATACTCCTTTTTACGTATTAATACTAATGAATACGCCTCATTACACATTAATATATCTTAGTATGCATAAATATGCCTTCTTACGCATTAATGTGCTTTATTACGCATTAGCACATCTTATTACGCAATAATATGTCTTCTTACGCAATAGAATGTCTTATTGCGCTTCAATGTGCCTCATTAAGCATAAGTACGTCGTATTACGCATTCGCACGCCTTATTACGCATTCGCACGCCTTATTATGCATTAGTGCGCCTTATTGCGCATCAGTGCGTCTTATAACACAAAAATATGACGAAATATGAAGTATGCCTCATTACACCTTTGCACGCCTTAATACACATTAATACGCGTTATTACGCATTATTACGCCTTATTACGCACTAATGTGTCTTGTTACGCACTGATATGTCTTATTACGCATCAATATGTCTTATTAAGCAAAAGTACGCCATATTATGCATTAGCACGCCTTATTATGTATTAGTACACCTTCTTACACATTATTACGTCTTGTTACGCAAAAATACGTTATATAACACATTATTTCAACAAAAAAAAAGATTTTAATTGAAAATAAAAAGCAGCCGATTTAAACCATTGAATGTCAATTCTCAAATCAGTTGAATTCAACCAGAAAAAAATGATTTTTGGACAAATAAGTTGAATTCTCAACTAAACTTAAGAACAATTTTTCATTCAAGAGAATAAAAAACTTTTACTAAATTTTTGAATTTTTAAGTCTAAAATGAAAATTCTCTACAAAACAGCTTTACCGATTCGGTTATCGTGGGTCATTTCAGACCCAAGCCATTTTAACATGCTTTGAGTCTGAAACGAACGATGATAACCTGACAAGTTACCAAAAAAGTGATAACCTGATCGGGTTAGTTTTTTTTCTGCGTAAGTTAAAATTAATTTCAAAAAAGTAATGTTTAGTCAAATAGTTGATTTATTACGAAAATAATAGAATTTTTAACAAAACAGATGGATTTTTGAGATAAAATAACCATTTTTCTATGAAGGAGTTGAATTTTCAACCCGAAAATATGAATTTAAAAAAAGTTAATTATCCGCCAAATAGTTAAATTTTAAAATTTAAACAATAAATTTCAAACAAAAAATATTATAATAGAATTAACAGTTAAAAAAATTAATTTTCAAATTAAAAAAATGAATTCTCAAGAGAGTAGTTACGTTTTCAAACAAAGAAATTAATGTTGAACTACTATAAAGCTTTTTTTAAATAAATTAAACTCTTAACAAAATTCTTGAATTTTTATATATAAACATTAAAATTTCAACAAAATATTGAATAGTTATGTCTTCAGTTGAAATATTACTTTTTAAAAATAAAAAACAATTCCGAAAATATAATTAAATCTTCAACTGATAAATTGCATGTTTAATAAAGTAGTTCATCCTTAAACCAAACAGTTAAATTTCTAACTAAAAACTATAATATTTTAGAAACAATAGCAATTTTTTTTAAAATTCTCAAGACAAAAAAACCAATTTTGCCAAAAATAGTAAAATCTGAAACGAATAAAATTAATTTATGCCCAAGTACTTTAACTTCAAACCAATTATTTTAATGTTAAATATTCAACTAAAAACAATCAATTTTGAGTAAGAAACGAAATAGTTCATTTTTTTAGTTAAGAAAATTCATTTTTTAGATAACAAAACTATTTTTCATCAACACAGTTAAACTTTCCATAAATAAAATGTATGTTTAACAAAGTAGTTTAAATTTAGAGTAAAAATTTCAGTTTTTAACTAAGAGTAATCAGTTTTTAATTAAAAATAAATTATTAAAATTTTCAGTTTAAGCAATTAATATAAAGAATACAAATTTGTATTTTAAAATAATGAAATCCTCCTCCAAAAAAAAAATTTTTAAAGAACGCAATTCAACTCTAAACCAAGTATAAGTTTCAACAAAAAAATATGAATTATCAAAATAAAATAATGCATTTTTAACAAAATAGTGTAATCTTCAAACAATAAAATTAATTTTTAACAAATTGTCCAACTTGAAACCAAGTTAGTAAATTTAAAGTGAAAATTTTGAAAATCGAATTTTCTACCAAAAACGATCAGTTGTACAGTAGAAATAAAGTATCTAAATTTTCAGTTGAAAAAAATTATTTCTAAGATAAAAAAATTAGTTTACAACAAAATAAAGAACTCTTGAACCAATCAAATTAATTTTCGACTAATTAGTTCAACATTAAACCAATCTGTTAAATTTAAAACTAAAAAAGGTAGAATTCAAATAAAAAATTTATTAATTGAATTTTCAATTGAAAATGAATCTTGAATGCATTCATTTTTCCAGAAAAAGATGAAGCTTAGACTAATAAAATAAATTTTCAACCAAATATTTCAGTTTTTAAATAAAGAAAACTTTTTCAACAAAAACTCTGTCCAATAAATTGAATGTTTAACAAAGTAATTTCATTTTCAACTGAAAGCACTCAATTTTAAACCAAAAACTAAATAGTTTTTTTAAGAAAGAAAATTAATATTAGTGTTAAAAAAATGTTTCTTCAAAATAGTTAAATATTCAATCGATAAAATCTGTGTTTAACAAAATGTTTCATATTTATAAAAAATAGTCAATTTTTCAATTTAAAGATCAATTTTCTATCAACAAAGATAATGGTTGTAGAACAGGATCATAACATTGAAAAGAATGTAATTTCAATTAAAGTGGTATATATTTGTTTTTCATAACATCCAAAATTTTTCGAGCAATTATTAAATTAATATCTGATTAGTAAATCGATTTACTGCCTGGCTTTGAGACCACATTGTAACAATTAATTATTGTTATTACAAATTAGATTTTATTAACATAATTACGATTGAAATTTATGAAAGTAAATCAATTATTTTAATGTAAAAAGGTTTATTAATTACTAATGCAAAAGAATCTTCGCGAGACTGGTATATTAATTTATGTTTCACAGCAAGCCGCGTCCTAATTTAACGCTGAGTTCACTCAAATTCCAGAAATATTTGTAATTATCTCTGGATAGCTTGATCACTATGAATGCCAATCCAAATGTATGTTCGATACGTGGCACCTTTGATCAACTCCTGCCTATAGTGGTATTCATTTAGCAATGAAGTCAATTTGATGCTTTTTTCAATCAGAATAATTTAATTTTAATTTTAAAAGTGCTCACTAACATTGCTGAAATTTATTATTTAGTTGAAGAAATTTTTTCAAAAATTAGAAAAGTGTTATATAACAGTTAGATAAGAGTTACATAAAAGTTACATCACAGTTACAAAACAGCCACATAACGAACCTTAAATATGTCTGTAAATATCGTAGTAGTAGTATAGCTAGGTATATTTTGGGACACCTCAGTCGGTAACTGAACTGTCGAAAACGTGGAGCACTGGCATACCATCTTGACTTGCACAGCAAGGACGGTCCCTGCCATACCGACTACGACAAAATTCTAGGAATTCGCAGTTTTCCGAAAATAATCGAAACTTCTAGAAATTTTGACGTAATCTCAAACGATTTTATATACATCGAAGTTTCTTAAAGGTTTTAACATAAGGAGCTTTTGAGCTTCTCTTTGTCGTTAAACTTTAAAGAAGCATCAATATTGAATATAATCGCTAAGGGCTTTGCAAAATAGTCCAGTAAAAAAACCGGGCAATAACCAGAATGTAATGTCTCGGTCGTTATTGCAGGGACCATCCCTACTGAGCTAGTCAGTGTCGGATGTAAGTGCCCTACCTTATCTATACTTCGTTAACTGACTGTCGGTAACTGGCCGATAACTGTTTTGTCATATGAGGTGCCCAAGAAACCTATTCATACCTTAACAAATACCTCCACGATGCTTAATATTCCGCTTAAGTGAAATTTACCAGTATAATTAATATAGTTTGTGAGATAATAAAAATTTCTAATTAACTAAACACAAACAAATTGAACACAACGAACAAACCCGAACGAAGCAGCTCAAAAAAATCAACCTAAAGGAATTAACGCAAGCGATCATGCTCAAAAGAGTCAACGTTAAGGTGCACACCCTAAGGAACAAACCCGAACCGTCAGACCAATCCGAACTTAGCAAGCCAACTTGACAAACCTTAACAAACCAACCAAATAAACCAACCAAAACTTATCAACCCAAATGAAAAAACCTACAGGAACCAAACAAAGCACACCAACCCAAAGAAACTAATCGGAAGAAGCCAACCCAAAAGAATTAACTTAAAGAAGAAAACACAAACAAATTGAAGCAAGCGAACCAGCCCGAATGAACCATCCCAAACGAAACAGCTTAAAAAATTAAGCCAAAGTAACCGCAAGAGAGTATGTCCAAACCAGTCATCACTAACCCAAACCCACCAACTCAAAACAACAAAATCAAATAAACCAATCTAAACCAAAGCCAACCAACCAACCCTAACAAAACAACTGAAACTTAGCAACCCAAACGAACAAAACTTGATAAACTAAACCAAGCGAATTAACTCGAACTAACCAGAAGGAACTAGCCTAAACGAAATAACACAAACAACTAAACAAAACAAAATTGAACCAAACGAATCAACCTGAACGAACCATCCCAAGCGAACCAGCTCAAAAAAATCAACCCTAAGGGAAAGCAAAAGAGCATGTCCAAACGAGTCATCACAAACGAGGTAACCCAAAGGAACTAACCTAAACCTTAACCAATCCAACCCTCGAAAACCAACTTACTAACCAAAACTAACCAACATCGATTAGTTAAAACGTATAAACTAACCTAATCCAACTAATACAAACCAAATAACCAAAATCCACCTGCTCAAACCAAAACCCCAAATTAATCTAAACCCATCAACCCAAAACAACAAAACCAAACAAACCAATCTAAGATAACGCCAAACAATCAACCAAAACCAAACAAACCAACCAAAACAAACCAACCAAAACTTACCAACCCAAACGATTGAACCTAAATGAATTACCCCAAGCAAAATAACCCAAACGAACTAACCTGAACGAAATATTCCGTACGTACCAACCAAAATGAACAAACCTAAACGAACTATCTTAATTTTTTTATTGGCAACGAACTTCTCATATCCGGCCTTCCTTGACTGAATGTTCACTAAATACTGCTTATATATTGTCTTTGTTGCATATATATTTGATGTATTTGTTTGCATTGTTAAATATCAACAACAAATGAGAAGCTAACCCTGAATGACCTTGAAAATTGACCTGTCTCTTGAGGTAATGTCTTCTTCAGCATTTTCCTTCAGTTCCGTCAGAACCACTTTTTTATGGAACATTACTTTATCTGATCTTCATCTTTTAAGACATTGGCCTAGGTTTCTTGAAAGGGTTAGAAGTTTAAGCCCCTGTAACTTTTTTTACTTTATTAATTTAGATGATGAGAACTACATTTTTACAAGGTTTGATACTGGTTATTTAGTATAAATCATTTCAACAGTGTAAGCTCTAGGTTGACTTAATTACAAAAAATAATATAATTATCATGTGCCAAAAAATCAATTCAAAAAATCAAATTATTGGTCTGAAAAGTAATATAACTCTAGAAATAATTTCTGAATCAAAATTTGCTGAAAACTGGCACTAGGACTGCATACAGGCAATTTATTCTAGAATTTATAAAAGAATTAATTGATTCTTTGTGGACTACAGGTCGACTGAATAAATAAAAAATCAGATTTTGGACATAAAAAGTAATAAAACTCTAGAAATTATTTATAAATGGAAATTTTCTCAAAGGTGATACTGAAGCTCTACATAGGCAATTCATTCTAAAATGTTTAGATATGTTAGATGAATATTGTAGGTTCTAGGTCGACTGAGTTGCTAAAAAATTTAATTTTAGGCATAGCATGTGATATTACTTTAAAAAAAAAATTATGATACAAATGTCCTAAAAAGTGACACTGAAGCATTTTTCCAAACATTTTTAAAATTTTTAAACGAATCAGTTGAATATTAAAGGGCTGTAGAGTATATATGTTGATAAAACTGCAAATAAATCAAATTTTGGGCACAAAAAGTAATTTAACTCTAGAAATAATTAAAGAATACAAATTTCCTGAAAAGCCTTAAGGGTGCCTTGTATACTCTGCGTATCCTAACATTTTCAGACGATTCAGTTTAATATTGCTGGCTAGTAGTCAACTAAACTTAAAAAAAATCGAATTTTGATATAAAAAGTCATATAACTTTATAAATTATAAATGAATCAAAATATCCCAATGAATGACACTAGAGCTTTATATATTTAATTTATTATTAAATTTCTATAATAATTGATTAAATATTAAATATTGTCTGAACAGCTGAAAATCGAATTTTGGGCTATAGTTCGGCTAAATTGCTACGAAATGGAAATTTGGAAATAAAAAGTAATAACGAACACCATGAATATTAATTGAATTAAAATTTCCCAAAAAATATCACTAAACTGCTAAGAAAACGAATTATCGACATAAAACCTGATATAACTCTATAAATAACCCTTCAGTGAAAATTTCCAAACCAAATTCATTTAAGCTTTATTCAGTCAATTTGTACCAAAAATTTTAGAAAATCTGGTTAAATAGTATAGGTCGACTGAACTGATAAAAAATCCAATTTCGATAACAATAAAGTGAAATCATTTTAGAACTAATTAAAGAATCAAAATTTCCTAAAAACCAAACGCGATCCTTAAAATAGTCAATTTGTCCTGAAAATTGTAGACGAATAGGTTTGTTTATTGTAAGCTATAGGTCGCAGAAATTACTA
>NC_046657.1:21820322-21826830 GCF_010883055.1 Belonocnema kinseyi | reverse complement strand
TAGTAATTTCTGCGACCTATAGCTTACAATAAACAAACCTATTCGTCTACAATTTTCAGGACAAATTGACTATTTTAAGGATCGCGTTTGGTTTTTAGGAAAATTAAATTTCCTGATAAACAGCAGGAGATTTATACAGTCAATTTATCCTCAAATTTTCTAACAATTTGGTTGATTATCGTAGGATGCAGTTCGGATGTAATAATGAAAAATTGAATTTTTGTCATAAAAAGAGACATAACTTTGAAAATAATTTAAAAAAATATAAATTTCCTAAAAAACAGCACTCAAGCTTAAGATTCTTAATTTATTCTAAAAATTTCCGAAGGATCGGCTTATTATTGCAGGTTATAATTTTAGTAAATTGCTAAAAAGTCGTATTTTGGGCATAAAAAGTGATATAACTCTAGATATACTTTATGAATCAAAATTTTCTTAGGAATACCGCTAAGGATTTATATAGACAATTTATTTTAGAATTTACAGATGAATCAGTGAAGTGAATTGCTAAAAAATCGAATTTTGTGCATAAAAATTAATATAACTCTAGAAAATAATTTATAGATCTAATTTTTCTGATGAATAGCTCTGGAGATTTACATAATGAATTTATTCTTGAGTTTCCAGACGTGTCGGTTGATTCTTGTAGCATATAGGTGAAGCCTATTATTAAAAAATCTAATTTGGTTAATAAAAATTGATTTAACTCTAGAAATAATTTATAAATCAAAATTTTCTTTAAACACCCACTGAAGATTCATATAGGAAATTTATTGTAGAAAATGTAGACAACTTAGTTGAATATTGTGGGATATAGGTCGACTGAGCTGATAAAAAAACAAACTTTGGTCATAAAAAGTGACATAACCTTAGAAATAATTCATCAATCAAAATTTCCTCAAAAACGGCACTGAATCTTAATATTGTCAGTTTAAATCAAAATTTTCGGAAGAATTGGGTAGATTGATAGATGAACTCAACTGCTGAAAAGTCGAATTTTTTGCAAGAAAAGTGTTATAACTCTGTAAATAATTTTAATATCAAAATATACTGATAAATGGAACTAGAGATTTATATAGTCAATTTATCCACAAATTTTTAAACAATTTGGTTAAATATTGTGGGATGCAGTTCGGCCTTACTGATAAGAAATCGAATTTTGTTCATAAAAAGTGATATAACTTTAGAAATAATTGATAAATTGAAATTTCCTGAAACATAACACTAAACCTTAAGAATATCCATTTATTCTTAAATTTTTAGACAAATCAGTTGATTGGTAGTTCGACTCAACAGCTGAAAAATCGAATTTTGGGCATGAAAAGGGATATAACTCTAAATATAATATATGAATAAAAATATCCTGATAAGTGAAGGTGGAGATTTATATTGTTAATTTATTTTTAAAATTTCCAAAGAATCGGCTGATTATCATAGGTTATAAATAGAGTTAATTTCGAAGAAGATGAATTTTGGACATAAAAAGTGATATAACTCTAGAACTACTTTATGAATCAACATTTCCTTGTAAATAGCGTTGGAGATTTATACAGGCAATTTATTTTTAAATTTTCAGACAAATCGGTTGATTATTGTATATTATAGATGAAGTGAGTTAATAAAAAATTTAATTTTGGACATAAAAATTGATATAACTCTAGAACTACTTTATGAATCGAAATTTCCTTATGAATGGCGGTGGACATTTATACAGATAATTTATTTTTAAATTTTCAGATGAATCGGTTGATTAGTGTATGGTATAGGTGGAGTAAATTGATAAAAAATTAATTTTGGACATAAAAATGGTTATAACTATAAAAATAATCTATCAATTACATTTTTTTTCGAATTGGTATTGAAAGTTAATATAGCCAATTTATCCTTAAATGTTCAGATAATTTGGTTTTATATTATAGGATATAGGTTATATAACAAACACGTAACATATATGTAACAGTTGGGCAACGGTTATGTAAACGATATATCTAACACACGCAATCTAGAAATATAAAAATTGTAATTCTGAATTAACACAAATAAAATTAAAAATTGTGTAACATTTTTTAACAAATTTATCTTTTGACAAAGGATAAAATATTGAACCCACGCAGATATTCAGATAACAAATTTTCATACTCTTACAATCGAATTTTTCCAGCGTGAAATATAAGTATCCCTAATTCACTAAAAGCTAGAGTGAAAAAAAAACTATTTTATATCCATTCTTTATCAAATATTCGAGCGTGCGGGTGCACATAATTTAAAATGCACATTGTGCATGCTAGTCAGTTGTTCTGTTACAACTCAGCCACCGCACGCGAATTTATCACAAGCGTATTGACTTTTTCCTACCATATTTTTCCATGTAAATATTCATTGTATACTATCACAGAAGTGATAAATTTCAATTTAGTTGAAATACATATTTTTAAAAAAAATAACAAAAGGATAGCTCGATTTTGAAAAAATCTGACATAGAGTGATCGTATTAGGCGATCACTCTAACGTGGTGCTTTCGTCATTTAAAAATTCTAATATTTAATTTGAAATCACTCATTTAAGAAACCTCTATAAAATAAGGTTCAGAAAAATCCGATAATTTAAAAAAACTGTTCGTCGCCATTTTGGATCCTCCATTTTTAATTTTATAATTTTAATATGAAATATAAAATCAGTCACATGAAATACTTTAATACAAAATAATTCGAACATAATCCAATAATTTAAAAAATCTGCTTCCCGCCATATTGAATCCGCTATTTTTAATATTAAATTTGTAATCAGTGGATGAAGATTCCTTTATAAAATGAATTAAAATAAAGTCGATCATTTAAAAGATCAGTTGGTCGTCATATTAGATCCGGCAATTTGAAATTTCGAATTTGAATACTAAATTTTAAATCACTGATTCCAACTGCCTTTATAGGAATAAATTTTAAAAAATCCGATAATTTTTCAAATATGTTAGCCACCATATTGGATCCGTCAAATTGAATTTTTAAATTTTAATATAAAATATTTAGTGAGTGATACAAAATACCTTCATAAAAAGAATGTTGAAAAATCGAAAATTTTTTTTAATATGCTGACCTCCATATTGGATCCGCCATTTTTAATTTTGGAATTTTATATCAAAGTTTACATAAGTGATATGAAATACCTTTAGAAATTAAGTTAAAAGAAATCCAATCATCTAAAAAATCGTTTATTCGCCATATTGGATCAGAAGTTCTAATTTTCAAATTTTATTACCTAATTGTAAATTATTGACACCAAATCCCTTCATAGAATTAATTTTAAAAACCCCATTTATTGTAAAATCTGTTAGTCGCCGAATTCGATCCGCCAATTTTAATGTTGACATTTTAATATCAAATTTCAAATTAAACATTTGAGCTACTTTTATAAAATGAATCTAAAATAAATACATACTTTTATAAAATAAAGTTTAAAAAAATCCGACCATGAAAAAAATCGGTCGGTTGAATTATTGGATCCGGTAATTTTAATTTTCAAATTTTAGTACCAAATTTGAAATCAGTAGCTACAACTGCCTTTGTCTAATTAAGTTTTGTAAATCCGATCATTTTAAAAATATTTTAGTCGCCATATTGAATCCGCCAACTTAGATTTTTAAATTTTTATGTAAAATATTTAATGAGTGACAAAAAATGCCTTTATCTAAAAATTTTGAAAAATTCAATAATTTTTTTAATGTGTTGGTCTCATCACAGGATAGACCAATTTTCATTTGGAATTTTTAAGATCAAATTTAAAATCAGTGATTTCAGGTACCTTTATAAAATAACTTAAAAGAAATACGATGATTTAAAGAACTTAATTGCTCGCCATATTGAATCCGCCAATTTAATTTTTTTATTTATTTATTTTTTTTTTAATTTGAAATCAGTGACACACAATAAGTTCATTAAAAGAATTTATTTTAAATCCAATACTATTTCAATTGTATCCGTTTGCAGATTGGATCCCCTAATTTCAATTCTTTAATTTTAATATCAAATTTTAAATCAGTGATTTAAGATACCTTCATGAAATTGATTAAAAAGAAATATAATAATCAAAAAAATAGTTTGGGCGCCATATTGTATCTCCCATTTAAAATTTTTTAATTTTAATATAAACCTTTAAATCTTTGACAATTAAACAAATCTTTTAGTCGCCATATTGGATCCGCCAATTTGAATTTTGAAATTTTAATATTCAATTGGAAATCAGTGTCTTCAAATATCTTCAGAAAATTAATTTGTTTAAATTCAATCATTTTTAAAATCTCTTTGTCACCATATTGGCCCGCCAATTTGAATTTTTAAATTTAATTTTAAAAATGTTAACGAGTGACACTAAAGATTCGCTATTTTTTATTTGGAAATTTTATATTGAATTTGAAATAAGTGATATAAGAAACCTATATAAAATAAAGCTAAAATTTATATATTAAATTTAAAATGAGTGTTTAAAGATACATTTATAAAATACAGTGAAAAGAAAGCCGATGATTTTAAAAATCTCGTCGCTATATTGTCGCTACTATTTAAAATTTTTAAATTTAATTGTCAAGTTGAAAATCCACGCATTTATAAAATAAATTTTAAAAACTCGTTTATTTTCAAATATGTTGGTAGCCATATTATATCCGCCAATTTTAATTAAAAAATTTGTATATCAAATTTGAAATAAATGACACAAAATACTTTTATTATAAAAATTTTAAATTAGTGATTTAATATACCTTGATAAAATAAAGTTAAAAGAAACCTGATAGGTTAAAAAACTACGCAATTTAGAATTTTTGAATTTTCATATCACCAAATATCTTCATAAAATGAATTTTTTTTAATCCTATTGTTTAAAAAATCTTTTGATTGCCATACGGGATGCACCCATTTCAATTTTTTAATTTTAATATCCAAACTTCAAATCAGTCACACAAAATAACTGGATAGGAACAATTAAAAAAAAAAGCAATTTGTTTTTATGGGTTAGTCTCCATATTAGATTCGAAATTTTGAAATTCTTACAACAAATTTGAAATCAGAGACTTAATATACCTTCTTAAAATGAAGTTAAAAGAAATCTGACTTCCCTGAATCTGTTAAATTCCCTGAACCCACTTGATTTCCTGAATTCCTCAAATACTATTAAAAGTTAAAAATTTCCCGATTTTCCTGAATTTCCTGAATTCACCAAATTCAACAGATTCTTTGAATTAGATATATTCTCTTAATTCAGATAATTTTTTCAAAGCTATTAAGGAAATGCAGCAGAGACATCTCCAGGATGTGTCACGAAGTGAGCAAATCACCATAGGCTGGAGCCAACCCCCTAAATGGAACTTGATCTTTATTGCCACCAAGTCTCTAGAAAAGACCCTTGGTAATCCAATAAATTTAATATCGCCTCTGACATAAAGTGCTGCCCTAGGGAACTATCATAAGTGGATAGTCCGTTATTCTCCCTTAAGCCTCTAACTTTCACCTAGTGAGTTCAAGCTTTTTGTCTGAAGGTGAAACTTTATCAGGATAAAATCCAGACTCAAAGGGAGACATATAGTGTCCATGTCAACTTCTAATTTTCCTCCACTTCTTATTTGGAAACCAGACCCTGTCTTCGAATGTAACTTTAGTTTTTAGAGGATCTTCATCTTGATCCTCTCTAAACCATAGTGAGGCCTGCAGTCAATCTTCTTGAGACTTTTGTCCACTTCTGGCTCTACCATTATTACAAGTTGGGTAGCTGGGTACCCCGCCTTCAAATCGATAACCTTCCAACTTTCCGTTTTCATGGTCGGGTTTCTTTCCTCTCAAGAACTGCTGTTGGTTCTACAAAAAACGCCAACAATCCAAGACAGAAGATTAACTGTTCTGTCGACCACATTGATCTTAGCTCCCATCCAAGCTTGTAATCCGCAATCAACTTCAATGAGCCAACTTGGAGAAGATATTTTGTCCGAACAGATGATGATAGGAGCAAAATTTAAAGCGGCAATCGTCAGACCTTGGAATAAATTCTCTAGTTGTCAGCCCATTAATAGCCTTCTCTAATGCCAATTCAATTTCCTTAAACTGGTCGTCATCGAGTTCTGATATTGGGATCCCCTCAACGACTATGGCCACTTTCAGGTGGCTTTAAAGGGCCTGGTCATAAAAACATGCTTTCCTGAAAATTTTTTGTTTGAATCAAACAACAAAATTTATTTGAATTCATATTTGTACCGACTGTGCTATACGGTAGCGAGACATGGATTTATCAAGAAAAAGATAAGAGTAAAATTAACGCAATTGACATGAGATTCATGCGCATAATAAGCGGGAAATCCCTAATGGACAAAGTAAGTAACGAGATAATTCTAAAAGAATGTGCTGCAGAAGAGACGCTAGTAGAAACATGGGAAAGAAATCGGTTAAGATGGTTCGGACATGTTGAGAGAAAGCCAAATGAACGACTAACGAAACAAGTGTATCAAGGTAAAGTAAATGGCAACGTG
>NC_046657.1:21815262-21820222 GCF_010883055.1 Belonocnema kinseyi | reverse complement strand
TCTATCCCATCCACACACTACTCCTTTCCCCTGCCGAGTGAGTCACGCCTACCCCGAAAGGGAAATGGCTTAATGGTGTAATAATAATAATAATAATATAATTGAATCTGACAAATTTGTTGCTTCAATTAAAAAAAGTTTAATTTAATTTTAAGAATTGGAAACTATTTGCCTTATTGATATAAACAAATAATTTGTTTAGTACAATGTGTTTGATTCAAACAAAAATACAGTACAAAGCAGTACTACAAAGTGCCGCTAGTCGTGATAAAGCGCTGCCAATGGTTCCTAAATAACTAACCTAGAATCTGAATTAATTTATCATGTGATTTATTTAATGGCATTGATATTTTTTCAGAGTTGTATTATTCTGAAGGTTCTGATTCATTGTAAAATCTTAAATTAATTTAAAAATTGACGAAATATCTCTAGTTGAGAAATTACTTAAATTGTAGGGCGTTTACCTTGGATGTAATTGAAGATTTCGAAAGTGAGTAAGTCTTTTTTAATATTAACTTCCTTTCTTTATAAAGATGATTTATGAAATCAATCACGTTTTTTCTGTTATAATTATCATTGTATAATTAAAAGCAGGAGCACTTATATATACATTCAATTCAAATGCCTAACTCTGGTTCATTTCTCATTATTTTAATTTATTATTGTTTTATTCAGAAATGAGAAGCACAAAGTTAACAATTAACCAGAATTAAACTTCTGAATGAATACATGTTTCTGGTCTTACATATACAACGATACTTATGATTAAGAAGAAACATATTATCGAGCTCATACATTATTTTTATAAAGAATGCTGAATTTTGAGGTTAAGTGTAAAAAAAAGATTAACTTCACTTGAACAAAGTCTATAATTAATTGAAAAAAATATGTATTCAATGTAAACAAGAACACTAATTATTTTTAAGAAGAGATTTATTTAAACAAACCAAAAATGTATTTAAACCAAACAAATAAGGTCAAACAAAAAATGTATTCAAATTAAATAAACATTTCTTTGACCCCATATTAAAGAAATAATTTGTTTAATTCAAACAAAATTTGTTTGATTCAAGCAAACATTTTTCTAAGTGTGCTATCGGAATGGAGCCTCTTTAAGGTGTTCGCACAAAAAAATAGTGTGCAGTATGCTGGAAACGGCTCATGCACGAGCCGCCCGTCCATCGCTTGCGATCTGTCGCAAAAGTTGGCGATGTTGCTAATATTAGCGTGTTTACGGAGAGAGTGTATTGTTTATCATTGTAAAAAAAAACTGGCATTGGAGGTCATTTCAGAAAGTAATATTTTTTTAATATTTCGATTATCTCAGACAAGCTTCGTAGTCGTTTATGTCAACATTGTGGATAACATAATTTAAATAAATATACATTTATAAATAAATAATATAATAAACTAAATTGGCAACGTCGGGAACTTCTACTTCTCGAGCGGCGCCCGACAGGTGAACGGTACGTAAACAGCTCGCATCACAGCAGCGCGACAGATCGCACGCGATTGGTTGGCGATCTCTGCGAACACGAACTTGTGCGAACACCTTAAGCAGACATATGCATCGACCGTGTCGGTGTATGTGGTAATAGATTTTCTTGAATCAGACGAACCGATCTTCCGCACACCTTCACCCCCTACTCTTTACCCTAAGTCTAAGTAACAGGGTGCGCGCGCGGCCCCCAGTTCTGAATTAGTTGTCTGCTCGTGTCGCTTAATCCATTGACTGAACAGAGGTTATAAACATAAGAATTGCACTTCTATCAGATTTGAATAATAAACTTCGTCATATTTGATTAAGGAGTTTTAATTTTTTCTCATATGATGTCAAACTCATGACAATCCTAATCAGTTGTTAATTATTGATAAAAATCAATGTAATATCAAGTCCAAATTTGGTCGTTGGATTCTTGTTTTATTTAACAGGATTTCGCATCAATTTGATTATTGGACGTTAAATGTGATTTTTAATTTGGATTTTGATCTAATTTAAATTTCTTAAATTTTAATTTTCAACTTAAAAAGCTAAATTTTGAACAACAAATGTAATGGTTTATGTTTTCAGCAAAAAATATTTGTTAATTTAAATCAAACATATTTAAATTTAACTAAAAATGTTGAATTTTCGATAACATACCTGAACCCTCTACTAAAATAGATATGTTTTCAATCCAAACAGTTGCATTTTTAACAAAAAAAGAAGAAAGATGTTATCAAATACGATTTTTTTTTAAATTGATAAACTTTTCAACAACAAAAAAAGTAAAATTTTTAACCAAAAAAATTAATTTTTTATCAAAAAGAAAATTTTTTAGCACAACACATGAATTTTCAACTGAAAAAGACAAATTTACAACAAAATATAAAAAATCATTACACTCTCGCCTATAAGGGTATTTTTATCATTTGATTCTACCATGCGGACACTAAGATTTTGAGAAAATTCAAAATTATTAACATTTTATTTTAAAGGGTTAATTTTAAGTTTTTAAGATTTCAAAATATATCATAAAAGAATCTGAAATATTTTGAAGCAATTTCTTCAGATTTTATTTTTTATTTTTTGTCTACTAACACTACGAGAGGTTTTAGGAGAATGAAAACAAATTTCTTTGAAAATTAAAAAAATTTATTTAATTTAAGTGGCTACAATTTTATACAATAAATATATCACGTATTCATTACATTTTACTTGCAATAACCCCACATGACTAAACATAAAATTCTGAATAAAAGTAAGAAGGCATTTTAAATCTTAAATAATTGCACGTTCCTCACATTGAAAGGAAATTTTCTTTAAATTCCCGAAAAAAATGTTTAATTGTTTTTTTATTTTGAAAAATGAACTTTAGAATAATCATCTAAAAGATTTCAAAGTATTTCTAAACAATTTACGAAAAATAATTTTTTGGAAACTTTTAAAAAGGAAAAACATTTAGAATGTTTAAATATCTTAAAAAGCTTCCAAAAAATGGTTAATTTGAAAAGTATAGAAGTTTTGAGAAAAATGTAGATTTCTTTACAATTTTGTAAAGAAAAAGAAGCTTTTTATTAATTTGGAAAGGTTTTGAGAGTCAAACAAAATTCTCTACATTGCTGAGTAAAGTCAAAGTTATTTCTTCTTTATTCGTAATGTGTCCCCTAAGGGTTTACATGACTTCCATTCCTTACAATCTTTCCGTTTAAAGCTATATATTTTTTACAATCTTATTCTTTCTATATATACAATTATTTACAACTATTTACATAAACTCTTATATTTAGTTCCTTATTTCTATTTCCTGCGATAGCGCAATTTAGGACTTGTTAGCAAGCGAGTGAGCGAGCGAACGAAAGCGAGAGTGCAAGCGAGAGAGAGAAAGCATGAGAACGCAAACGCATCTTAGTCAACTTAACTTTTACTTTACTATTACTTACCATTTTGACGCTTCTAATCTAAGCGACTTCCGTTTCCTTTTTCTTTCACTTTTTTATACCCCCATTTACCTTTTTCACGTGCATTCTTTCATTCTCCCTCATTCACTCCTCTAGCACCCTCCAACTCCTTCATCAATTCTTTTCCTAATCCATCTTCCCCTAGAATCTTAACCACATTTTCTTGCCAGCTTCCTTTATCTTCCATTACTCTCCTACATCCTTCCCATACATGCTCCCATGTTTCCTCCTCCCATTCACATATTCTACACATTCTGTTCTCTTCTTTTTCCCAGTACATTCCCTCCCTTACCTCGTTTCCCAGTCTAAAAATTGCTAATCTGGTCCACCCTCTCTCCCCATCCCTTTTCTAAATACTTTGGCATCCCTTCCTTTTTTATCATCTTATACCATTTATTGTATTTTGATTCCTTCATCGCCCCCCATCTTTCTGTTAATTGTCTTTCCCTCTCCCTATTTTCCAATTCTTCATAGTTTACTCCAGTCCCGTCTTCTATTTCTCTATCATTAAAGAACTCCCTCCTTTCTTTTTCCCACCTCGTTAATTCGATCGCCCTGCCTCTCCTCTCTTCTACCTCCATCAAACACTTTCTCGCCAACTCCCCTCCCTTTCCCTCCATCAGCTTTGTCTCAAATTTCCATGCCCTCTTACCCGCTCTAATACTTAACTTATCCCTTTGCGCTTCTTCTCTCACCATATATCCTGGCGTCCTTCAGTCTATCCCTAGTGTCTACCTTATATATCTTTCTTGTAAACTCTCAATATCTTTCCTTTCTTTCCATCCCCATATCTCTGCTCCATAATCTAAAACCGGCCATACCAGCGTATCAAATAACCACATTCTCCTTTTCCAATTTTTTTTTAACCTTCGTTTTCCTATTCCCCATATCTGTTTCAATACCCCTGCTGCTATTTTTATCCTCTCTCTTACATGAGCTGTATGATCTCCATTCGTCTGCAAGATATATCCCAAATATTTATACTCTTTGACTTCTTCTAACTTTATTCCTTTCCATCTCCCTGACCATTCTTTCTTCCTTCCTCCTCCTTTTCTAAACCTCATTATCTTTGTCTTTTCTACATTTACATTCAACTTTTTCCCATCTAAGTATTTCTCTAATCCTGTAATTAATCTCGCCATCCCTTCTTCATCCTCTGCCATCAACACTATGTCGTCTGCGTATGCCAGTGTATATATCTTTTCCTTTCCTATCCTAACTCCTCCCCAACCCCTTCTCCTCATTTCTCCTTCCAAGTCTGATATTATTAAATTAAATAAAAGTGGGCTCAGAGGACACCCTTGTCTCACACCTCTCACCAACCAGAAACTATCTCCTACTTGCTCTCCTACCTTTACCCTGCTTCTTGTCTACCTAAAAATTTCTGATACTCTGTTTATTAATCCCTCTCTTATCTCCTTCTTTACCATAACTTTGTCTATTTCGCCTCGGTCTAATGAGTCAAACGCCGCCTTTAAGTCCACGAACATTGCTATCATTGCCCCTTTTTCCCTTTTAA
>NC_046657.1:21790523-21815162 GCF_010883055.1 Belonocnema kinseyi | reverse complement strand
CTTTAACCTCCTCTCCCTTGCCTTTCTTTACTATTGGTATAACTACTCCTTCTTTCCATAACTCTGGCCACCCCTCTCCTTTCAATACTCTATTACACATTATCCATGCCCATTCCTCTAGTTCCTCCCCTCCATATTTCCATACTTCATTTGGAATCTTATCTATACCAGGTGCCTTTCCATCCTTCATTATTCCTAAAACTTTAACTATTTCTTCCCTTGAAATTTCCTCTTCCTCGTCTCTTTCTCTACCATATTTTTCTCCCTTTACAACTTTTCTCTCTACTCCTCCTAGCAAATCCAAAAAATATTTCTTCCATTCTATCATTTCAATATCTTGGTTTACTCTTTTTCTTCTTTTTCTTCCTTAATTTACTACCTTCCATACATCTTCTTCCATGCTAGCCTTCTCCGCCTCTTCCTCAAACCTTTTATTCTCTTCCTCTTTCTTTTGATAACACAATTCAGTATACTCTTTCTTTTTTTTCCTATATTCTTCCCCATTACTTTTTTCTTTTCTCCACTTTCTTAATTCCTTTCTGACCTCCTTTTTTCCCTTTGCAGTCCTCATCCCACTCACTTCTATTCCCCCCTTTACTAACTTCATTATTGTTTGTGCACTCTAATCCTATTTTTATTTCTCCTATCATTTTTTCCATCTATTCGTCCACATTTCCCTCTCCCATTTTGATATTTCTTATTTTTCCTCTAAACTGTTCTTTTCCTTCCCTTGACCAATCCCCTTTTCCTACACTTTTTACATTTGCTCCCCTTTTACTCATATTGCTATTCCTTTTTTGTCCCTCTAATGTCGCTATTAAGGGAAAGTGATCCGAATCAATATACTTTCCTACTTCTAGTTTCTTAACCTTTTCTCTTACCTCATCATCCACTATCACATAATCAATTACCGTTCCCCTTTCACTTCCTGAGCGTGTATATTCTCCTTTTTCATCCCCTTCTATATTCCCGTTTAAGAATTACTATCCCAACTTCTCCAAGCTCTTCAACAACTTTTTCCCCTCCCCATTTAGTACCTTATCTTTGGATTTTCTTCCTTTCTCTTCTCCCCATTCCCTTCCTCCTCTGTCTCCTGTTCTCGCATTGAAACCACCACCTATTATCATCCTAATCTCTTCTTTATTTTCTTCAATCATTTCTTTAATCTCCTCTGCTTTTTCCTGCATATCACCGTTCACATAAATCCCCACTACCTTCCACTTCTCTCCACCCACCATAGCCTTTTCTACTATTATTCCTTCTTTTTGTTCATTCCTGTCTTTCTTATCTTTCCCTGTCATATATTCATTCCTTACTCCCATCACCATTCCTCCCATTGTCCTGCCCTTTTTATTCTTCCACTTTGCATTTTGCACTTGCCATTTGTAACCACTTGGTAACCTTCCCCTTACTCTTTCCCATCCCTTTTCATCTAACCACGTCTCCATCATTATGACTACATCCCATTGTATCAAATTTCTCATAAACTCCTTATCCTTTCTCTCTAATCCTGCTATATTCCAGTAACAAATCCTCCATTCTTCCCTACTTTCGTTTCTCATCTTTTTTTCCTTCTTTCTATTTCTTATTTTCCTATCTCCCGCTCCTTCCTCTTCTAGTTTCCCTGCACCTCATTTCTTACTATCTCTTCCCTTTCTTCATCCCAATCCCACCATACTCCATCTATCTGAATTCTCCCATACTTAACCCATGTTCTCTTTTCCTTTTTTCTTTCCTCTTCCGCTATTTTCCTTAATTTATACTGCATCTTCCTTTCTACCCATGTCCAAACATCCTCTATTCTCTCCGGACTACCATATAATAACCTCTTCTTTGTCATCACCTCCCTCTTGTGTTCCCATTTCTTTAGTTTCACCAGTACCATTATGTCCCCTCTTCTCACTTCCCTTCCTATATTTCGCATTTTCTCTATCTCTACCTTAGCATCAATCCTTTTTAGTACTTCGTTCACCCCTTCCTTCAGCTCCTTCCCCTCTAATATTATACCCTTTATCACTATGTTTAATTTTCTTTCTTCCCTCTCTTTCCTATCTATTCTTTGTTCTATGTTTCTCAGCCTTTCTATCTCCTTATTCCCACTCTCGCCCCCACCATAATTCCCGTTCGAGCTTTCAAGTTTCTTCATCCTACCTCTTATCTCCTCTACCTTTGTATTATTAACTTCTTCCTGCTTCTCTAGTTTTTGCTCCAATGACTCCATCCTCTTTTCCAACTTTTCCCTGATTTCTTCCCATTTTTTTATTTCTTTCTTAACTACAGCCATTTCCCGCCTAATTTCCTTCCTTAATTGCAAACAAATTTAATGAATCCAAATGAAATCATTAAAAAATTTGCTTTTCGTCATAATTATTTTGATTTATTTATTGATTTATTTATTTTCAATTATATTTATTTTCATTTACGAAGAAAAGGAAATTTTCATTATACTTGTTTTTAAATTAATCATGCACTAAATTTATTTCAAGCTAAAAAATACAAGTTTTTAAAAATGATTTATGAAATCGAGCGAAATATGTTAATACCAATTATAACTAGATTTAGAAAAGACCTCAAGGGGAACTTGAAAGATTCTCTGTAAATCTCACATTAGTACGTTTTTATTAAATAAAACGTTTACTTAGGGATTGATAAAAATTAAACTATCTAAAATTGTTATACGTCAGTAATTAAATAATTTATTAAAAATGGAGCAGACAAATAATTTCGAGCTGAACGCTGGACTGCGCTGGACTGAGAGTTGCACACGGTGCGCGTGCGCGAAAGCGGTTGCATGGACTAAAGAGTAGGGGGTGAAGGTGTGCGAAAGATCGTCTCCAACAATCCGGGCCAGTGAACTAATTCGATAATTGGCGCTCCGATCAGGACGGCTCAAATTTGTATTTCAATGAAAGTTTTAGCGCGCCTAGGGCGCACGACTGTTGGTTCTCGCGCTTCGCGTTTGATAATGTATTTATGTCGGGCTTCGCGCTCGGTCTTTATATTTATCCCACACTTGTGCGCAAACCTTTAACATAAAAGTTCACAGCATCGACAACTGTTATTTTGTGATTGTGAATTCTCTTTTGTTAAAGCTTTTTTGGCTTTAACAAATACATTCTCATCACGCATCTTATTTTACGCACTTGATTACGTCGAAAATTATAAAATGTATATTATATTTATTTCTGTACCTCGGCCTGGGGCTACTTATTCAGATATTGAAAAATAAAGTACCAATCATATTTTAATGATAACTTTAATATTTGTTTCTCATTTGGAATTAAATTTAATTCTTAGCCACCATGAAAAATGTATATGATTTCAATAAATTGTTATTATTACCTTTTGTAATCTTATTTTTTACGATTAAAACAGAAACTACGTTATCAAAATTTATTCACGAAAAATTTAAATGAGTTTTGGCTTTTTTTGGAATAGTAACTTTTTTTCATTTAATTTTTTCAAAGCTTGTGTCGTTTGTACAAAACTTTTTTTTTACTTTCAATGTTGTTTTTCACGACTTAAAACAAAAAGTACGCGACCTGTCAAAAAGTGATCAATGACAAATTTGTAGATCTTTTCAGGGCGCGCAATTTTATTGAATTCATTTGTTTACGTATCTTGCATAGTTTGACTGCAAAATGGAATTTTTCATTATTTTTGGTACGATCAAAATTTGAATTTTCAACTTTTTGACAAAATTTGAAAAGTTTTTATGAAATTCTTATAAGGCCTTAAAAAATCAACGTTTTTATTTTCTTGACTTTTTTTATAACTTGCATTTTTTGGCTTGAAAAGTTCATTTTCGTTTGGTTTTTTGAATTTGGAAAATGCTATAACTCTGATAGTTTTCCTTTCACCGAAAAAAGTCAGAAGGATAAATTATTTGAGTTTTCAAGTACTATGAATAGCCGTACAAAGAATTTTCCAATCTTGAAAAAAATGGTCTCAAATATTTTTAAACTGCGCTCACTTTTTGAATTTTTATCAAAAATAGCTGGTTTACGAACTTGCGCTTTCTTTTTAGGCCTTAAAAAAGTGTGCTAAAGGAGAATCCAATCTGATCAATCTTTGAAAGTTATCGTGCCTACAGAATACAGACAGACACCTTCGTAAAAATCGTTTTTTCTGGCTAAGGGGGTTTAAAACATGGAGATTTGACGAAAACCGACAAAGTACAAACATGTAAAAATATAAAACTGTTTCTAAATTTTGACAATAACTAGCAACTGAATGGTGGTGAAATTAGATATTTGAATCAGCATTCTGACATTAAAAACGTTATGTTCTATCATAAATTATTTTGTGTTTTTATTAAATAATTATAATTAAAATAAAACAATTAATAACATAATATTTTCAAATTAAAATTAAAATTATTTCTTGAAAAAAAAGATCCTACTCCATCTTCACTCCATTAGGAATCGAACCACAAAACTTCCGATTGCCGGTCAGGTGCTTTTCCAATTAAGCTATTAGAGGGATCAGAATAAGAACTCTTAATTCAAGAACATAACGCTAATTCGATTCCCAATGGAGTGAAGATGGAGTAGGATTTCTTTTTCAAGAAATAATTTTAATTTTAATTTAAAAATATTATTTTCTATCTAGTCTTATTAAGACGTTAAGCATTTTCTGTTATTGAAGATTCTCAACTGGATCGATATTGTGTAGATTCTTCTGCCTTCATGGTTTGGAGGGTTGATCTACTGTCGGTAAGGTACAATCTCTGATGATATAGTAGATAAATTAATAAATTGGAAAATAATAGTTTTATTCTTAATTCAGGATAGCCGTTTTAATCAAAGAAAAAAATCCTAGTGATCTCCCCGTTTTTCCAGGTTTACAAAAAAAGTTTCGAATTCTTAAAGCTCAATAAATAAATAATTGTTAAGCTTTTATAAATAGTACAATTAAAAAAAAAAAATATATATATATATAAATCCATGTTATCATTTTTAATTTTATTGTTTTTAACTGAACACTTTTTAAATTATCAGTAAAATTATTTTAAGTTTAGGTCCTTAAAAATTAATAATGGTTTAATTGTTATTCATACATCCAAAATTGTTTTGAAATCTATTTTAAATATTCTTTTAGAATTATTATTTGAATAAAAAATTGTCCAGGAGTCTTAAGAAAATCTCTGTATCATATTGAAATTTCTGAAATCCCTGAAGAAGCTTTAAAATTTTATTTCACAGGGTTGAAGATTAAAATTTTGATAGCATAAATAAGTAATAGAAAATAAAAAAATTGCATTTTGCGGATAAACTGTGCAAAAGAGGTGAAAAAAGTGCTAGTGCAAAAATAGTATTACAAAAATTGTGAATTTTAAAAAGTTTTACACATATTTTATAAATCACTTTTTGATTCACTTTTTGATTCTTTCGAAAGAATTGACAGATTGGATTGGCGTTTAGAATACTCTTTTAGTATCCTAAAATAAAGATCAAGTTCGTTAGCCAGCTATTTTGGAAAAAATTCAAAAAGTGAGCATATTTTGAAGATTTTTGAGACAAATTTTTTCAAAATTCATTAATTTTCCGTAAGCATATTTATAGTAATCGAACAGAATGCCCTATAAGATTATCATAATAACTTGTTGAATTTTTTTTTTTAAATCGAAAATTCAAATTTTGACAGCGTAAAGAAATAATGGAAAATCAAAAATTACATTTTTTCATTCATGTATTTCACAGTATTTCAAAGATTGTCAATTATGTTAATGTATTTTCATAAAAATTAATTAATAAATAAATAAGTTTTTGGTTCCGTACCTAAAGGAGGGCCGCTTAGTGGAAAAAAAATGACTTATTTGGTTAAAAATAAGGTACAGCCCACAAATAATCACCGATTTGTGCAAAGAAATTTGAAAAAAAGCTAATAAGATTTCTAAGATATTTATTGAGCCTGCTTTTTGAATCAGGTTTTCAAATTTTTTATAAATAAACAAATATGACGAAAAAATGGCCATTTCTTCTATTTGACGTTCCCGGTGCTCATCAATGACACAAAAATTGTTGAAATCGCTTCAGTTGCATATAATTACATTATTTATTTCAATATTAGACAATTTAACAAAAAAAATTATAAACAAATTATTTTTTTAACAACATTTTTTCTACGATTTTCCATAAATATACGTTTTTCAAGTCATATTGCAAAAGATTTGAATAACAACAATATTCTATAAGAAAATTTCTCTTATAATTTCAATTGTTTATATTATAAACAAAGTTAATGTACAAATGCAGTAATCAGGGATTTTTCGATAGAAATATTCGTTGTTGTCGAGGTAAAATTTGTTTAATTAGGAAATTTATGATAATTTTATCAAAATTTATAATTAGTTGATTAATATTATGATTTTTTAAACTAATTTAATAAACAAGTGCATTATTGGGGCATTTGTCGTTAGAAGATTTCGGTTTTTTTAATGCCAGTCTTTTAATTTGGGAACTTCATAACAATTTCAACAACTTTAATAATAATTTTATACATTTTATGATTTCTTCAAACAAATTTAATCGACAAATGCATTTATTAGGTATTTGTCTACAGAAAAACTAGTTTTTTTCTATGGCAACTTTTTTAATTAGGAAGTTCATGATAACTTAAGCAAAATTAATAATTTTTCGATCCATTTTATAATTTTTATAAACAAATACATTAATTAGGCTTTATAATCATTAATTAAATTTTTAAATTTTAAGTTTTCAAAAACGAATTTAACAAAAAATGCAATATTCGAGCATCTGTGGAAGAAACAATTAGTTTTTTGTTCGATGTCAGTCTTTTTAGTGGGGAACTTCATAATGATTTCAGCAAAATTCATAATTGGTCGATAAATTTGATATTTTTTGAAAAACAAATTCAAGAAACAAACGCATTATTCGCGGTCATCTGTCGATTAACAAATTTTTTTTTTTTAATATCCTAATTGAAAGAGTTGCCATAGAAAGAAACGATTTTTTCTGTAGACAAATGCCTTATTAATGTATTTTTTTATTTAATTTTTTAAAAGAAATCATAAGATTTATAAACTTATTATGAATGTTGCTGAAACTTTAATAAGGTTCCCAACTGAAAAGACTGGCATTGAAACACCCGAATTTTTCTGCCGACAATTGCCAAATAATGTATTTTTTATTTAATTTGTTTTTGAAAAATGACACAATTTATCAATAAATTATGAATTTTGCTCAAATTATCTTAAAGTTTCTAATTTATAAAAATGTCCATAAAAAAACGAATTTTTCTGTCAAATATACCTAATTAATGCATTTGTTCATTAAATTTGTTTATAATATCAAGAATTATAATCTTAAGAGAACATTCTTTTTAAATCATTTAATTTTCATTCAAATTTCTTGCAATGCAACTAGAAAAAAAAGTATGATTATGGGAAATCATAGAAAATATTTTTTCAACAAATAATTTGTTCATGAAAAATTTTGCTGTTTAATATATAATATTGGAATATCTTTATGTAATATCACTCTATAAAATTTAGGCTATTTCAACACTTTTCCTCGAATTGACGAGCACCGGGAACGTTAAATTAAAATAGCTATTTTTGTCATATTTGTTTATTTATAAAAAATTGAAAATCTAATTAAAAAATCTGGCTAGATATCTCTCTTAGAATTCTTGAAACACACATTCTCTTGCAAGCTTCCTTCATCTTCCAGTCCTCTACTACATCCTTTTCATACATGCTCCCATGTTTCCTCCTCCCATTCACCTATTCTACACTTTCTATTCTCTTCTTTTTCCCAGTACATCTTCTCCCTTACCCCGTTTCCTAATCTAAAGCTTGCTATTCTGGTCCACGTTCTCTCTCCCCATCCCTTTTCTAAATACTTTGGCACTCCTTACTTTTTATCATTCTATACCATTTATTGTGTTTGGATACCTCAATCATCGCCCATCTTTCTATAAATTTTCTTTCCCTCTTCTTTTCTTTCAATTCTTCATAGTTTACTCCAGTCCCGTCTTCTATGTCTCTAGCATTGAAGAACTCCCTCCTTTCTTCTTCCCATCTTTTTAATTCTATCGCCTTCCCTCTCCTCTCTTTTACCTTCATCAAACTCTTTCTCTCTAACTCCCCTCCCTTTCCCTCCCTGAACTTCATCTCAAATTTCTTTGCGCTTCTTCTCTCACTATTATCCTAGCATCGTCCAGTCTACCCCTAGTGTTCACCTTTTATACCATTCTTGTAAACACTCCATATCTTTTCTTTCTTTTCATATCTATATGTCTACTCCATAAACTAATACCAACCATACCAGTATATCAAATAAACACATTCTCCTTCTCCAATTTTTCTAACCTTCTTTTTCCTATTCTTTATATCTGTTTCATTACCCCTGCTGCTTTTTTTATTCTTTCTCTTATATGAGCTTTATGATCTCCATGAATTTGCAAGATATATCCGCAATATTTAAACTCTTTTACTTCTTCTAACATTAATCCCTTCCATCTCCCCGTCCATTCTTTCTTCCTTCTCCCACCTTTTCTAAGCCTCATTATCTTTGTCTTTTCTACATTTATATTCAACTTTTTCCATCTAAATATTTCTTTACTTCTGTAATGAAGCCCGCTATCCCTTCTGTATCCTCTGCAATCAACACTATGTCGTCTGCGTATACCAGTGTATATATCTTTTCCTTTCCCTATTCTAACTCCTCCCAAACCTTTTCTCCTCATTTCTTCTTCTGAATATGATGTTAATATTTTTAATGAAAGTGGGCCTCACTCCTCTTACCAACCAGAAACTATCTCCTACTTGCTCTCCTACTTTTACCCTGCTTTTTGTCTCTACAAAAATTTCTGATACTCTCTATATTATTCCCTCTCTTATCCCCTTTTTCACAATAACCTTTTCTATTTCGCCTCGGTCTAATGAGTCAAACGCAGCCTTTAAGTCCGCAAACATTGCTATCATTGCCCCTTTTTCCCTTTTAATTCTCTTATTTACTAGATAGTTCAGAACATATACGTTGTCCATTACCCCCATTCCTTTTCTAAACCCTGTCTGATTCGGTGACTCGATCTTTTTTTCTTCAACTTCTATCTTCAATCTCTCCGACAAAATAGTTACATATACTTCATACAGTGTTGGCATCAGCATCACAACCCTATATTCTTTAATCTCCTTTCCTGTGCCTTTCTTTACTATTGGCATCACTTTTCCTTCTTTCCATAACTCTGGCCATTTATAATACTACAATGTACAATGATATTTAAAAAATATCGTGCTTTTTTCAGCTCCGACAAACTTCTGTTAAAAAAAACTAGAATTTGATTTGGGGGAAGATCTGTACCGAAACGAGTCATCTCTCTATAACATCATAGAACAAACACACTAACACTGGCATTAGTCACAAATGGAATGGTTCATTGTTACATATATTTTACGTATATGTTAGAGCTTTTTTTTCTAGAATTGTGTAGTCACTAATATTTAAATATAGAAATTTTTGTTTTCAAATAACACCCTATAAATTTTCACATGTTATCATTTTGATAATCAAAGACAATTTATAAAAATCTTTAGTTTGATGGTTTTTCTTTCTAGAAGTTGGTTTACGGTTTCACGACTTCACGCCTCATTAACTTCCAAGAGGTCAATTAAGAAGAGTCTCAATTACCCTATCCTGCAGCGACCCGGAAGTACCCCCTTCCCTCCTCCTGACAATTCCAGTGCTTCTGAGTTCAATAGTTCTTTACCGAGAAAAGGACACAATGACATTAAAATTACTCGTTAGCATTTGATACTTTGAGGCTGTTTAATTACGCCGGTTTCACAGTAACGAGATGCTCCACTGGTCAACCACGAGCCATTCGTTATTATTAATTAAGCTAAATGGACCGTATATCGGAAATTGTTTGAAGCAACACAATATCTGCAATAGCACCACAAATGCTATTGTTGTGTTTAAATTCCAAGAGATAAATTATAATCATTCTTAAATATTTTATATTTATAATATATAGGTTTGGCTGAGTCCAGTCGTCCCGAATTTCAAGATACGTAGTACTTTTTTCATCTTGGACTATTCATCCCAAATTTCGGGACGACTAGCCTTTTTGTACCATTTACCTAGACGTCCCGAAAATGATGCATTTTATGAAATTTATCCTTTTTATTAAACAAAAATGACCATTTGGCCAATCATCCTCAAAAAATTCTAATAGTGGAATAATCTTCGTTCCTGTCGCCACCTGTCACTTCATTTTTAGTTTATAGTTTTATCAGCTGTTCTATCTCTACCGACATCAAGATAATTAGGTCATGTTCAGCGGTATCTAATAACAGGAGGCTTGCCACCAACTTGTTTCAAATTTAATTTTTTTAAATTTAAAGTATATAGACAAATCACTGATATTTTATTTTCTGAATTAACATCATTAAGACCATGTGAGCGTAACCTCAAAAATTTGGCTCACATGTTTTTCAAAACCAACTTACGTTTACACGAAACGCGAAATCGAGTTAAAAATTTGTGAAATTAAATATGAAGCACTAAACGTTTTTCTGGTCATGCATTTTTATAATTATGAAAATATCAAACAAAAATTTGTACATCATAACTTTTTTCATTATTGTTAAAATTTAGGACCACACAAACGTTTCTTAGTGCTTCATATTTAGTTTCTCAAATTTTCAACTCGAGATCGCGTTTCGTGTGAAGGAAAGTTGGTTTTGAAAAGCAAACGGCACGGACACAGGATGTCGTAAAAATGTCGTAACGATGTCGTAACGATGTCGTAATGACGTCGCCAAATTTTGTGCCCACTGGGAACTCATAACTTCCAAATTATAACTTAGAAGTCTTACCTCAAAACACAAAAGGTCTAATTCATAACTCTTTAATCATAACTCATAACCTGGAAAGTGTTTTTTTTTCTGGCGGAGCTGACTTACTTTAGACAAAAAAAATTGAAGGAATAGATGTTAGATCCTTTATTGAAGATAAAAATTTCAACGTTTCGAGAGTATAGCACTCTCCTTATCAGGAATAAAACTTCATTAAGGTCGATTAAAGTTGTAAAATTTAAAAGAACCATCCTCTCAGGTTCTAATTCTCAATTAGTCTGTTAAAAAAAAGAAAAAAAATTTATAATAAAAATATTTTGAAATTTTATGAGATAAATCATTCAAAATTGTAAGCGACATGAAAAAATGAACACTTTGTTACAAATGAGGTTAGAAAATATAATTCAATTGTTTTGTTACCTGGACGCCATTTTTGAAGTTTGTCAAAAAATTGTGTTGTACATTTTTCGGTTAGGATTATTGTTTCATCAAAATTGTGAAGAATGCTCAATTGTATATTGGTAAAATCATTTTAAAAAATGAAGAAGCAGAAATTTGCGTTCTACTACATTTTAACGTTTGGTATTGAGAACTAGAAAATAGAGAGAGATGGTGTACAAAGGATAACATATCAGTAGTGTAACCATAATTTCGAAATAAAAGGTTCAATAGGAAAAAATATGGAAGTTTAATATAATTGATAATTTCATCTAATTGATTATTTAACTAGTAAGAATAGAAGTTAAAAAAAATTGGAAATCAAATTAAAGAATCTAAAATTATGTTATATAAAGAAATATAATGTTTGAGATTAGTTACTATCAATCTTTAAAATTTATCAGACTCATGGTCTAGAACTTGAACATTTATCCAGTCTATTTCATGACCAGTCTGAACCTGGCATTTTGCTATCACTTTATGGTTTCTTGGACTCTGTCTAAAATTTTCATGGTGTTCTTTAATCCTAGTATACAGTAATCTTTCAGTTTGACCTATATAACACTTTTCGCATTCTAACAAAAAAAAAACAGAAGATAAACTTTACATCGATTTCCGACGAAAGATTCTCTGCAACAAAAATTAACTGCACAGGATAAACTTTACACAAATATCGGTTAAACTTTCTTTTCGTTTTTTTCTTTATTGCTCTAAAAAATTACCTGCAACAAATTTTATTCTTAGTTGTTTTCTGTGAAAAATTCAATTTCATAAACTAGGTTTGTCAAATTAAAAGTGTCCAAAACATCTTTACCTAATTTCATGAAACTGTTGAATTATGAATCAACTCTAAAAACTGTTTCAAGATCAAAATCTTTCAGAATTCTTTTTCTTTCAAGCGATTAACTACCATGGTAATTTTAGATTCTTTAATTTGATTTCCAATTTTTTCAGACTCATATTCTTACTAGTTAAATAATCAATTAGATAAAATTATCAATTATACTCAACTTACATATTTTTTCCTATTGAACCTTTTACTTTGAAATTATAGTTACACTACTGATATTTTATCCTTTGTACACCATCTCTCTCTATTTCTCATTCTCAATACCAAACGTTAAAATTGAGCAGAACGCAAGTTCTGCTCCTTAATTTTAAAACGATTTGACTACTATAAAATAATCAATGTTTACAATTTTTATGAAACATTAATCCTAACCAAAAAATTTACTAAAAAATTTTTGTTAAAACTTCAAAAATGACATCCAAGTAACAAAACAATTGAATTATATTTTCTAACCTCATTTGTAACAAAATGTCAATTTTTTTCATGTCTTTTACTATTTTTAATCATTTATCTCATATAATTTCACAATATTTTTATTTAAAAAAATTTTTTCTTTTTTTTAACAGACTGATTAATTGAGAATTGGAAGCTGAGAGAATGCTTCTTTAAAATTTTACAACTTAAATCAACAACAATCCTATTATGAAGTAATTTTTTTGTTAATCACACTTCATTTTAAATAAAAATCCTTTTTTTTCGTTGAAAATTGAACTGCCTTGTTTAACTTAATTTTATTTGTTAGGTTGAAATGGCAAATATTACATTTTTCGTTGATAATTCAGACCTTTTTGAATAAAAATTAATATACTCTGTAGAAAATTCCAAACTTTTCTTACAGAGTAATTTTGATGGTAGAAGAGTCTTCATATTAGTGGAGAATTTAAATACTTTATTGAACATTTTTTTCTTTATAGAAAATTAGTTTTTTAATTCAAAAATTTTATCATTCTGTTGTTGGTAGAAAATTCAACTATTTATTTTCAAATAAATATACATAAACTCCATTCACAAAATACGTGATACATTTTTCCGGAACTTCTGCCCCCCCCCCCCCCCCCCCCCCCCCCCCCCAGGTGACACTTTTTCCATTTTTGTTAGAAAATTAATATTTCTCAGTTGATAATTGATCCTATTTAGATTCGTTTTTTTTTTGTGGCAAAATTCAAACTAAACATTTTTTTAACTGCTTTTTTTGTTAAAAATTCAACTAGTTGGTTGAAAATTGAACTATTCTGTTACACTTTCATATTATTGTTTCAAGCATGAACGATTTTATTGAAAATTCTCCTTTTTTGTTTGTTTTCAAATTAATTTTTCAACTGAAAATTCAAATATTTAATTTTTGTTAAAAAACAAATTTAGTTGAATATTCAACTATTCTACTGAAAATTTAGCTCATACACTTTTGGATGAAAATTTTGTTTTTAGTTAAAAAAACAACTATCAAATTTTTCATTGGAAATTCATCTCAAGTTGAACTGTTATTTATTGTGTCAAAAATTCATTTTTTGTTGTTGAGAATTAATTTATTTTAACTGAAAATTCAACGATTCCATTTTTTGTTGAAAATGGTTTGCTTTTATTTTAAAATTGAACTATGTGGTTAAAAATTGGTGTATTTTGTAGTATATTCCTCTTTTTCTATAGAAAAAAAATTTTTTTCATTAAAAATTCAACTACTTAGTTAAACGTTGAACTATTTTGTCAAAAATTTATTTGTTAGAAATCTTTTATTCTTTTGTTTAAAAATTGATCCGTTTTAGTTTAATATTCATCTATCCTGTTAAAAATATGTATTTTACACTGAATTTGAATTTTTTTTCTAAAATAAATCTTCCTTAAAATATAATCTACTTGATTGCAACTTAAAACATTTTTCTAAAATTCATATCTTCTTGTTAAAAATTAAACTAATTGGTTAAAAGTTCAACTACTTTGTTCAAAATCCATTCTTTTTTGTTGGAAACAAATTTTTTACATTGAAAATTAAACGTTTGGATAAAAATTCATATTTTCGGATAAAAAAAATCAACTTAAATAAAAACTTCTTATATCTTATTTTTTCTATTTTAAATAAAATATCTTTCTGTTTTGAAAATCTATCTCTTTTAGGAACATTTTTTTTTTTTTTGATTAAAAGAAAAAATGTTGGGTTAAAATTAAATCTGTTTCGGTTGACTATTCAACCATTTTGTTAAAAAAATCATTAATTTTGGTCGAATTTGACTGTCCTTAATTAAAAATAAAAATATTTTGTTAATAAAATATCAATTACTACATTTTCCATTGAGAATTCATATTTTTACGTTAAATTGGTCTGTTTTTTATTTAAAATTAAAATGATTTGGTTAAAATATTAAATATTACATTTTTTGTTAAAATTTTGTATTTTTTAGTTAAATTCGAATTATTTTTTATTTAAAATCAAACTCATGTTTTATCATTTACATTACGAAGTTTTTGTATTGATTGAATACTCAACTATTTGGTTGGATAATTTGCAATATTGCAGAGCTTATGAATAATCAAAAAAGGTTTAGGTTTTAAATTTAAGACGAAAGAAATGTTGTAAGCCTGTTTGTCGAGATTGCGATAATAATGTGCTAAAAGAAAGGCAGCTTTACGAAGGAATAAAAAAAATGTGCACATAAGTAACTATTAGCTCGCAAGGCTGACATAATATTGACCTACACTACTTAGAAACATTCTCCCCTCTTTTTATTGCCCTCGTACTCTTTTAACGATCGTTTTAATGTATACTTTCTTCCTTTCTTAAACTGATTGCTCATTTTCATCTGTTTTTTCCACTAATAAAAGAAATAAAATTCTTTTAAATACAATTAAGTTGAAATATATTAAATTTTCAACAAATAGTCGAATTTTCGACCCAAAAAGATGAATTTTTAACTGCAGAAAACAATTTTTTACCAAAAAGTTGCATTAATATAAAAACAAAAGCGAATGAGAAAAATCTGTAAGAAATTACTTGAATTTTCAACCAAAAAATCTATTAAAAAAGATAAACTTTCAAAATGAAAAGACGAATTTTCAACAAACAAAAAAAAGTTTTTAACCAAACAGTTTCAGTAAAAACCAAAAAGAAAACTTCATTGTCAACTATATAGTTGTCTTTGCCACTTAAAAAGATAATTTCCGAACCGAAAATGGAAAAGTTACATTTACAGTGTAAAAATTACTTTTCAACAAAAAGGGAAAAAATTTTAACCGGTTCAATTGAACAACAAACAATACGAATTTTCAACAAATAAAATTATTTTTCTACATAAAAACACCAATTTTTCAAAAACAGTTGACTCTTAAACCAAAAAAGATATTTTTTCAAGAAGAAAGTTAATTACGAATCGAGAAAGATGAATTTCTATCTAAATATTTGGCATTTTCAACGAAAAAAGAACAACTTTGCACCAAAAATGGAATCATTCAAAGGTTAGTTTCAAAAATTATTTTGAAGAAAAAAAATTAATTTTAAACCAATTTAATTAAAATAAGAAAGACAAATTTTTAACAAAACCGTTGAATATTCAACCAAAAAGATGAATTTTCTACAAACAACATGAATATCTCGATGAATTTTCTATTTAATAGTTGAATATTTAACTTTTCATACTTAAATTTTCAAATAAATAGTCATCTTTTTAACGAAGCCATTCAATTTTTTACCAAAATATGTAGTAGAATTTTCTAGCAAAATAATAAATTTTTAATAAAAAGTTAATTTTTAACCAAATTTTCTTATATTTTACCTTTTTCGGTAGAATTTTAATTGTTTTTGTTTGAAACTTCAACTGTTTTGTTAGAAGTTTAATTATATTGTTAAAAACTCAGCTGTTTTGATAACGCCACTATTTTTAATAGCAAATTCAACTATTTGGTTGAAAATTAAAATATTTATTTAAATATTTTAAAAACCTAGAACCTTTTTTTGAAAATTCATTTTGTTAGGTAGAAAATTCAACTGGTTTGTGGAAAATTGATGTCTTTTGTTGAAAATTCCGATTTTGAGTAGAAAATTAATTTTCTGTTTAGTATGATGATTATTTTGGCTGAGGATTAAAATTTTTTGTTCAAAATTCGTCTTTTTGGTTTAATTTAACTACTAGAGAATTCATTTTTTTTTATTTGAAAATTAATTTTTTAAACTGAAAATGGAGCCATTTCATATTTTTTTTATTGTTTTGTTTTAATATTCCATTTATTTGAAAATTTAACCATTTTATCTAAAAATTCATTTTTTTTTAAATTTGTCCTTTTAGTTTAGTTTATCTTTCAGAGAATTCGTTTTTAAAGATTGTCTTAACTGTTCCATTTTTTATTGAAAAATTATTATTTTTCTGCTGTGGAAAAATCAACTATTTACTTAAAAAATTAATTATTTTGGTTCAAAATTTAACTACTTGGTTTAAAATAAAATCATTTCTTTGACAAATTAACTGGTAGGAAGAAAATTTCCTTTCTTGTTGAAAATGCACTGTGTCGCATGGAAAATTCAACAAAAAGGTGGAAAGTTTAGGTATTTTTTTGAAAATCCGCTTTTTGAGCAGAAAAATTAATCTTCTGTTTTGTAAAATAATCATGTTTGCTAAGTATTCAACTATATTATTAAAAATATGACCTTTGGTTAAATTTAACTTATAGAAAATTCTTTTTTTGGTTTAAAATTATTTGTTTAAATTAAAAATGTAACTATTCAACTTTTTTCTTGAAAAATTGTTTGTTTTTTTTTTAAATTCAACTATTTAGTTAGAAATTAAATTCTTTAGCTGAGGATTCAACTATTTTGTTACAAATTGGTCCTTTTGATTTCATTTATTTTGTCGAGAGACCTTTTTTTTTCTTAAAAATTAATTTTCTAAACTGAGAATTAACTATTTCATTTTTTGCTGAAAAATTATTTTTATTATTCTTTTTGCAATTGAACTATGTTGTTAGCAAATTCATCTATTTCATTACAATTTAAACTATTTATTTGGAAAATTATCTACTAGATGGAAAATTTACTTATTTGTTGAAAATGAATTGTGTCGGATGGGAAATTCAACTGCTTTGTGAAAATTAACCTTCTGTTTTATATAATGATCATTTTGGCTGAGGCTTTAACTATTTTGTTAAAAATTCGTCTTCTTGGTTTAATTTAAGTTGTAAGGAATTCATCTTTCTTTCATTAATTTTTTGAAACTGAAAATATAACTATTTGAATTTTGGTTAAAAAATTATATAACTTTGTTGATGTTGAAAATTTAACTATTTTGGCAGCAAATTAAACTACTTTGTTAAAAATTAAACTATTCATTTAAAAATTAACCACTTGGTAGAAAATGTACTTTTTTGTTAAAAATGTATTGTATCGGGTGAGAAATTCAACTGTTTGGTTCAAATTCATGTATTTTGTTAAGAATTCGTCTTTAATGAACAAAATCAATCTTCTATTTTATAAAATGATCTTTTTTGCCGAGGGTTAAAATATTTTGTTAACAATTCGTTTTTTGTTGTTGCTGAATATTAATGTTTCAAACTGAAAGTCTAAATATTTCAATTTTAATAACAAAGTAAAATTTTTGATCTAAAAAGTCAAATATTTGCTTAGAAATTTATTTCTCTTAAATAAAAAGTATATTATAGGTGAATATTTATCTTTTTAGGGAAAAAATTCAACTATTTTGCCAAAAGTTTAATTATTTTTTTGAAAATTCAACTATTTTTTTAGTCTTCATGTTTGAGAATTTTACTCTCTATAAAAAAAATTCATTACAAATTGCCGAAAACGAAGAAAAGTGTAAGTTCTGTATACCCATCAGCTTTGTTAATTTAGAGACGGGGGGGGGGCTACGGTTGTCGAAAAGGGTGGTCGAGGGGGGGGGATAAATATTCCAAAATTGGTCATGTATTTTATGGACTACCTCTAGGGGAAAGGAGGAGAATTAGGCGAAGTTAGGAGAAATTAGGGGAAATTAGAGGAGAGGAAATAGGGGAAGTAAGGTTTAACGAGAAAAGGGAAGTAGTGAATGTTAGGGTTGGGGAGTAGAAGAAGTGATTGGGAGTACTGGGCAGTAGGAAAAAGTATTATAAATCAGGATGAATAGTAATAAGGAAGTAAAGGCTGGAGAAGGGACGTATGGGGAAGCGAGGAGAGGGGGAAGTATCCATAAAATGTAAAAGATTCTTATTTATTTATCACAAGCTCCACAATTTGGAATAGGCAAAAACAGTGCAAAATTGGTAACATATTTTATGACGTCCTCTAAGGGAAATAAAGGGGAGTATGCAAATTTAGGGGAAATGAGGGGGAGTAGGCCAACGTAGGGAAAATAAGTTGAGGGGAACTAGCGGTATTTGAAAGTAATGGGGAGGGGGAAATAGAGAACATGAGGAAGGAGATGATAGCAAAATTGAGGAGAAGTAGGAGAAATGATTATATATGAGGGAGAACAGTGGCGGGGAGGAAGTAATGGTTGGAGAAAGGAGGTAGAGGAAGGGGAATGTTATCGGGGGAAGCTAGGAGAGGTGGAAGTATCTATAAATTATGAAAATTTGTATTCATTTATCGCAGGCCCCAGTCAGTATGGGGGGGGGGAGGCTCTAAAAATTGTTCAAAATTGATAATATATTTTATGTGTCAGATTTTCTTTTTTTCTTTTCAATTTCAGTTTTTGATTAAATTAAAATCAATCTTAAATCTTCAAAGTTATCATCTGGCATCTTGACTTTTATCATTAAAACTTTGATAAATCTGTTCATTATGAAATAGAAGGATAGGTTTTCTCGATAATATGGGATGTATCGTATAACAGATTCAAAACTGGTCACGTAACATCTCGTGGCAAAGAGCAATCTAGTATCGCTTACAAATTAATACCTGCATCCAGATTTCATTTTTTTAATGAAAATCAGGATAAGAAGGATATTATCTTCTTTTTTAAAGAATCAAATAAATTAAAGAGAAAAATGTTAGCTAATAAAAGCATTTATTAAATTATTATTAATTTGTATAAATTCTGAACTATATTTCCTCATTTGCAATTATGAAATATATTTCAATTAAATATAAAAATAAATAATAAACTTCAAATAAACTCAAATTTACAGGATGACTCGAGGAAGAACTAATTTAAAAACCTGTGTGAATTCCAGATTCTTTCGGTATTTTTATGAGGTATTCGTCTTGAGAAATATGAAAAAATTCTTTTAAAAAATTAAATTCTATTATTGAAAAAAGATCCCTCCCCTTCGCTCCGCTGGGGATCGAACCAGAGGTCTACAAATTGCCAGTCGCGTGCTCTTACCACTATGTGAGAAAAAAAATGACTTTTTTGGTTCTAAATAATGTACAACTCACAGATATTGACCGATTTGGACAACACAAAATTTGGAAAAAACCTAATAAGATTTTTAAGAGAGCTGTCAAGTCTGATTTTAAAATTAGGATTTCCATTTCTTTTAAATAAACAAATATGACGTAAAAAATTACCATTTTTTCTATTGGTCGTTCTCGGTGCTCCTTAATAACTGTAAAATTATTTAAATCGCCTATGCTTTATAGAGTAACATCAGTTAAAGACGTTTAACTATTTTATAATAACAACACAATTTTTATAAACAAATTATATGTCGAAAGAATGTTTATTACGAGTTTTCATAATTTTACGTTTTTTCGAATTATATGGCAAGACATTTGGATAAAAACAATATAATTATAAAGAAATTTCTTCTTGAGATTATTATTGTTACTATTGAAAAAAAATTTAACAAACCAATATATTAATCCGACACTTTTTGATAAAAAAATTCGTTTTTTTCAGTTGATTAAATTAGGAACTTTATTATAATTTGAGCAAATATCATAATTTTTTGCTTAATCTTATGATTTTTTTAAAAACTTTTATAAACAAATGTATTATTCGGGCATTTCTTGGTACAAAAATTTCTTTCTTTTAATGCCAGTCCTTTTGCTCGGAACTTCATGATAATTTTAGCAACATAAATAATTATTTGATCAATTTTATTATCTTTTTGACAAATTTAATAAAAAAATACATTAATCAGGCATCTGTCGAAAGAAAAATTCGTTTTTTTTCGATCTGGACTTTTTTAATTAGGAAGTTTATGATCATTTTAGCAAAATTCATAACTTTTTTATCAATTTTATGATTTTTTAAACAAAATAGAATTATAAAAATTCATTATTGGGGCATCAATTAAAGAAATTTTTTTCGATTTTAAACTTTTTAATTGAAATCTATATAATAAATTTAGCAAAATTCATGATAAATTGATAAATTTTATGATTTTTTTAACAACTTTAATAAGTACATGCATTATTTGGGCATCTGTGGACAGAAAAATTATTTTCTTTTGATTTAATCTTTTTGATTGAAAACTTAATTATAATTTCATTAACACTCATACTTATTCGAAAATTCTGTGATGTTTAAAAAAATTCAGTACACATAAAATTGATAAAAAAAATTATAACTTTGCTGAAATTATCATGAAGTGTTTAATTAAAAAATTTGACGTCGAAATTGGTCAATGCCCAAATAATGCGTTTGTTTGTTAAATGTGTTTAAAAAAAAAAATTCTGAAATTGTCATGCAGTTCCGAACTGAGAGGACTAAAATTTAAAAAAATTTTCACTCGAAAAATGCCTCATTCATGCATTTGTTTATTTAATTTGTTTATAATATTAACAAAAATAATTATAAGGACGAATTTCTTAATCATTATATTGTTTTTATTAAAATATCTGTCAATATAAGATTTTTTGTTTATTTATTATATAATTTTGGATTATCTTTAACTAATATTACTCTATGAAACTCAGGCGATTTTAACCATTTTCTTATTATTGATGAGCATCAGGCGCGCCAAATAGAAAAAAAGCCATCTTTTAAAATCATATTTGTTTATTAAGAAAAAAATTGCAACAAAAAATTGCAAACAAAAAATTGTTTGAAAAGATGATAAGATTTCTAATATAGTTGTCGACCCTGACTATTAAAATAGGGTTTTAATTTTTTTATAAATAAACAAATATGCCGAAAAAATGCCATTCTTCCTATTTGACGTTATCGGTGCTCGTGAATAACATGAAAATTGTTGAAATCGCCTAATTTTTGCAGAGCAAAATTAGTTAAAGATATTCCAATATTATATAATGAACAAAAGAATTTCTTACAAACAAATTATTTGTTGAACATTTTTTTGATAAAAACAATATAATTATGAAGGAATTTCTTCTTGAGATTAAAATTTTTAATATTATAAACACATGTATTAATCAGGCAATTTATTGACAGAAGACTTCGTTTTTTCAATGTAATTTCTTAAAATTAGGAACTTTATGATAATTTCAACAAAATAAAAAATTAGTTAATAAATTTTATGATTTTTTTCAATGAAGTTAACAAACAAATGCATTATTCGGGCATCTGTGGACAGAAAAGTTCGTTTTTTTTGTCAGTCTTTCTGAAATTATCATAAAGTTCTGAACCAAAAAGGTTTTCATTGAGAAAAACAAATTTTTCTTCCGACAAATGTCTTATCTATGCATTTTTTAATTGAATTTATTCATAAAAATCATAAGATTATTCACCAAATTATAAAGTTTTCTAAAATTAGCATAAGGTTTCTAATTAAAAAATGACCTTAAAAAGAACGAAGTTTTCTGTAAAAAAAAATGCCTGATTAATGCATTTGTTTATTGAATTTGTAATTAATATTAACAATCATAATATCAAGAAAAAATTTCTTTATCATTATATTTTTTTTATTATTCAATTTATTATTGTTATTCTGTGAAACTTAGGCGATTTCAACAATTTTCATATTATTCTGGAGCACCTGGAACGTCAAATAAAAAATATTTAAATTTTTTGAATCCTATTTGTTAATTTAGAAAAAATTGAAAGCCTTTTTTTTAAAATCTTGCTCAGCAAATCTCTTTGAAACCTTACCAGCGTGTTTTAGAATTTTTTCGGGTCCAAATCGTTCAGTAATTGTGAGTTGTACGTTATGAATTTTAAACCTTTTGTTTAAAATTCATATTTTGTTGCTGATTAGTTAACTGAAATCTTTTTTTGATAAAAACTATTTTTAATGAAATTTTTTTTTATTTAAACTTTACCTTTTTCCGTATAAATATTGCCTCTTTCTTGGATAAAAATAAAACTGTTTTGTTGAAAATTTAGCTATTTCCTAGAAAATCTAAAATGAAAAATTTGTTGAATAATATTTTTTTTAATTACGCATTGTGAACTGAATGATATCGTCATTGAAAAAGATATCAAATCAAGTAACTATTCGAAAAATTATTGGTCTCGAATTTGGACAAATTTTTCTTCTGAAAAGTGAAATTTCCGGCCAAGAAATACTTTCCCCGTTTTCCCGGTCTCAGAAAATTCCCGGCTTTCCCGATTTCCCTGTCCAACGGCCAACCTAAAAAAATGTTCTGTAAAATCCTTAACAAAATGTTGTAAAATAAAGCAACCTTTTTTCTTAAGAGAGGGGAATTATTTTTATTCTAATTTATAATAAAATATGATTCGCCATCAATTTTTGTGGACGTAGTTTCACCTAACAGTTCCCGTCTTATGTAGCCCTAAAAGAGTAGCTACATGAGGGTATGGGATAAAAAAGAGGGTGGTTTATGTGTCACTCGTTCATAAAATTGGGGTTGCAGTTTCACGAGCTGACACGCTTTGACTTGGGTCATTAACTAGGGAGAAAAGCGAGAATAATACCTATAAGGCCTGAGGGTTCACACTATAGAATTTCTGCTGCCATATGAGGACGTCCACCAACAATTTGCCACGAAGAGAGTTTCTTGCCATTTTTCGTCAGGAGTACATTTTATTATTGTACTATACTATACTGCACTAATTATTGTCATAGAAACTGAATTTCTATGCAAATCGTCCCCAAATTTTTTTAAATCTACAAAAAAGTAAATGCGTTAAAAAATGATATTTAAAGTTCCGCAAGCCCCATGAAAACAGATATTTCCAATAAGAAAAAAATACGTTTTTATCAATTTTATTCCGAATCGTCAATATTAGGTAAATCGAATTGAAACTCGAATCTCTTCATAATTATCTACAGAATTCGAATTAATCATTATTTTTTTAATATCAGCCCCATAAGTATATTTTATAGTGTCCCAAAGAAACGCCATTAGTTAAAAATTGGGTTTTGCGAATTCCAAGCGTTAATTATAATTTGTTGCAGCTTTTTTAAATCCAAATTGATTCTAACGCATGAAATACTACTTCTCACTAACAATTAGATGTTTACATACATTGTTTAAACAATTTAATCCTGTTCTTAGCAATTTTCTCTCGAACCAGAGTTAAAAAGTCGCAGGCAAAAATAATCGTTTAAATAATTTATTATTACTTATTATGAAAGTATTTTAGGGTAATGCTAGAAAGTTGCATTTTTTACTAAAATTATCCACTGTTTGTTTACTGCGTAACTAGAGTGATACACTAATTAATTGTGGTTAACAAATATAATCGTTATACAATTTATTATTATTTTTAATAAAAGTCTCTTTGAATAATGCTAAAACGTTACGGGGTTTTTCTAAAATATTAATTTTTTTCATTTTTTACTCAGAGCTAGATAAAAATTAATACAATTTGACAAACACAATTGTTTAAACAAATTATTATTGCCAGCAAGTATATAGTAACCTATAGTAATGCCAGATATTTGTACATAGAATGAGGTACTTATAAATGTAGGTTGACAAAAATAATTTTTTGAGCATTTTATCATTATTTTTTAATAATATTATACTTGAATAATCCTAGAAAGTCGCGGTTATTTTCTTAAATATTAAACTTTTGTATCAATTTTAACTTAGATCATAATCAATACTTATTAACATAACAATTGTTTAAACAATATATTATTATTTTAAATAGTATTATCTTTGAATAACTTTAGAAAGTGGCGTGTTTTTGTTGTTGTTGAAAATTTCAACTTTTTTCTACTTTTCACTTATAAAGAGGTAAAAATAAAATAAAATTTGATAAAAATAATTGTTTAAATAAGTTAATACTATTTGTAATTATGTTCTCCTAGAGTAATGCCACACAGTTGCGGTTTTAACTGAAATTTTTTATTTTTAGCCATCACTTCACGTAGAGTAAGTTAATAGTTAACTGAGACAAAGAAACATAATTGTTCAAACAATTTATTATTATTTTAAATAATATACTTTTTGAATAATTCTAGAAATTTTTAACTGTTTTTTCTTATAGTAATGCTAGAAAGTTGCGCCTATTTCCGAAATGTTTAACCTTGTATTGGCTTTCTAGCTATGAACAAATAATAAATAAACAATAGAGAGAACTTTTTTTTAACAATTTTCTTTTTTTTGTGATTATATTTTTCTGAAATAGAACAGTTATTTGAAATATTCTTAACATTTTCTATGTGGGTAAATTAAATGGAAATTTCCCTTAAGTTGTTACAGCGAACCTTTTTTTGGTAAATATGATTAATA
>NC_046657.1:21760982-21790423 GCF_010883055.1 Belonocnema kinseyi | reverse complement strand
TGCCTAACTAAAACGACAAAGAAAGGCTAAAAGTTTCAGAAAAAAACTAAAACTCTCTAGCAGTAATATATGAGGAAGATAATAATAAGCAACAATAATTTTTTTAACAATTATTTTAGTTACATTGCATTAATTATCACCTCGCTCAAAGTGAAAAGTTGACCAAAAAGCACACTCTTAGTGAAAGACACAAAGTTGAAGATTTAAGAAAAAACCGAAACTATAACATTATTTAAAGAGCATATCATTGAAAAAATGTCTTTTTTATGAAAAATAAAAAAAAAACCTTTTATTTATCTCAACAATGTTTCGGGCGATATGTATGAAAAAAATCCGATGGATTTTTGGACACCCTATTATATATCGTACATTTTAATTCGATTAATTCTGTTTTAACAAATTTTACATTATAAATTGTACTCTGTAAATTTTAAATTGCAAATTATACGTTGTAAATTGTACATTGCAAATTGCACACTGTAAGTTTCACCATTGAAATTGTACATTATAACTTTTACATTGTAAAAAGTAAACTGTAATGTTTACATGTAGAGTTAATTATGGAGTTAATTGTACATTGTAAACTGTGCACTGTCAATTGCAGGCTGTACATTTTACACTGTAAATTGTAGGCTGTATAGTTTACATTCCTTATTGTACTCTTAACATTACAAATTAATTGAAAATTAAACATTTTATCATGTAAGCGGTACCATATAGATTGTATATTGTAAATTTACATTGTCAATTACGAATCGTTAACTTTAAGTTGGGTATAAAAAATTATACATGATAAATTTTGTGCTATTAATTTTACATTGTTCATTACAAATGTTAGATTGTACATTGTACACTTTGAATTGTACATTGTAATTTGTATGTTATACGCTGTGAACTGTAAATCGTTAATTGTAAATTATGCAATTAGAATTTTCCATTGTAAATTTTAAACTGCAAATTTTAGATTGTAACTTATGTACAAATTGTAAGCTGTACATTGTAAATTGTAAACCGTTAATTGTAAATATTTTCTAATGAAGTTAACCATTGTAAATTATGTCCTATAGATTTGATGTTGAACATTTCAAAATTTACATTTTCCATTGAAAGTTTTACTTTGTACATTGTACACCTTTAATTGTACAGATTTCTTTGTAAATTGTAAGTTGTAAATTAGATAACGTTAATTGTATTTAAATTGTGTAATTAAAATATTAAGTTTTGAATAGTAAGCTGCTAATTTTATATTGTTCAATGTACAATCTAAACAATGTACAATTTAAATTATAATTTGTAAGTTTTGAATTGTATATTGTGAATTGTAAGTTATTCACTGTGCATTTTAGATGTAAATTGTACCTTGTGGATTTTATATTATTTATTATACATTCAACATTATAAATTAGTTGTACATTGTAAAGTGTACCATGTAAATTGTACCACGACAATTGAAAATTGTAAATTAATCATGGTAAATTTTACAATTGTAAATTATAGGCTGTAGATTCATTATATACTTAACATTATACACTTAACATTATAAATTAATTGTACCTGGTAAGTTTTACTATGTACATTGTAGCTTGTAAATTATGCGTTGTAAAATTTGCATTGTGAACTGTACATTGAAAATTGTATATGGTAGATTGTACATTGTAAATCGTTAATTGTAAGTTGTATGCTTCAAATTTTACATTGAACATTGTACATTTTAAATCAGAAAATGTACCTTGTACATTGTAATTTGTAGATTGTACATTTTACACTTTAAATTGTACATTATAATTTTTAAGTCGTACACTGTACATTTTAAATCGTTAATTGTAAATTATGCAATTAAAATTTTACATTGTAAATTGTAGTCTACATTTTAGATTCTAAATTGTACATTTTACAATTTACATTATGAATTGTACCTTGCAAATTATACGTTGTAAATTGTAAGTTTTACACTGAAAACTGTAAACCATTCAGGTGTGAATTGTGTAATAAAGTTTAAAATTCCAAATTGCGTCCTATAAATTTTACATTGTACATTGTAAATTATAAGTTTTAATTTTTGGATTGTAGTTTGTACATTTTACACTTTGAATTCTACATTTTACATTGTAAATTGTACATTTTAACTTACACATTGTAAATTATATATTCTGAATTGTACATTGTAAATTGTGAATTGCATATTGTAAATTTTACATTACATTAGATTAGTTGTAGACAGTGAATTTGACATCGTGAATTTTATTTGAATTGTATAATTAAAATTATAAATTTTAAATTGCAATCTGTAAGTTTTCTATGTACAATCTAAATAATGTACATGGTACATTTTACATTATAAATTACACCTTGTAAATTATATAATTAAAATTTTACATTGTGCTTGTATAGCATACATTTTACATTATAAATTTTACCTTGTAAATTGTATATTGTAAATTGTAAATTGCACATCGTAGATTGTAAATTGTACAGTGTAAATTATAAGTTGTACATTTCAAATTATAAATTGCATGTTGTAAATTGTACATTGCAGATCGTCTTCGAACTTTTCACTTGCACAGCAGAAATTCAAGAGGAGTTACCCAGTTACCCAGTCTGCTAGGTTAATGAGATTATCCTTGACAATCCTCGAGAATTGACACCCCTAGAATATTCTCACGAGTGAGTAGATGACTAAAGTTTGATTGGCACAGGATTAGCGTCCCTAAATTTCGACTCCACAGGGACAAAGGTTAGGGGATTTACATTTGTCAGAAGCCTTTTTATTTATCCTCAATTCGACCACGTCTCTATTTTGTTCAAATTATCTGAAATTCTCCCGGAAAAGTGATTTGAAAATGTATGCTCTCTGGGAAACAGCTGCAAATGTTACTTGTGTTTATTTTATTTCCCGGATTCTCTTCGAATTGCTTTCGATTCTCCATAGAATGCCTATGAATTTTCCATGAATTCTCTTCAGTCTGTCGAAAGTTATATAGAAAAATGAAAAATATCGTCAAGAAAGGGAATTTCCATAGAATACCTATAAAATTTCCATATTTGTCTAATATCTCTACGGAATTCTACCAAAATTTCCGAAAGGGCTTTCCCAAAATCCCCCTGGAATTCTTCTGGAATTTTTATATCTTCTAAAATTATATCGTAAAGAAAATATAATTGAAACCACGGAATGACAAAATTTATGGTATTGCTTTTATATCTTACATACGAAAATTTTAAAATAGTCCCTTTTATTAAGGAAAATCATTTTTAAAGAAACATTATGCGAATTAAGAAACACTTATGTCTTTTTAAAACTCTTGAATAATTTATTATTATAAGCATCATACACGTTTTTCGATCGTGCTTTTCACTAGAAATTAGTATATTTTTTCAACAATTTTAATATAAAAAGTGAATGCATACAAAAAATTTTTTAATTGTTGCAAACGCTAGCGTTTTACCCGAATTTAAATATTTCCGAATAATAATATTCCCGATACAAAATTGCCAAATATAAATACTTGAATAAATAGTTTTTATTCTATATTATTTGTTTATTTTAAAAAATTGATAAAATATTTTGTTCCATTTTTTTGTTTAACATTCACTAGGCTTTTTATGAAGGTTATGTTAGCGTTTTACAAAAAAATTGATATTTTAATACTAAAATTATTATTATTTGAACAAGATTTAGAATCTTGTAACATTTTTTCAATAAAATTAGGATTTTTCGTCGGGAATTGGTGTTTCAAATTTTAAAAAAATACATTTTGAAGAAAATTCACAAATTAGCGTTTTGTAAATTTGTATTCTAAAACAAAAAACATTATAATTTGAAAAATATTTACAATTTCTTAAGAATAATTGATTATAATAGAGTTTTTGTGGGTTTTTTTTAAATATAGAAAAAATTGATTTTAAAGAAGATATACAATTTTATACCATTTTAGGTTATGTTCGAATTTTACACAAAAAATTGGTATTTTAAAACCAAACTCTTTTTAATATGAAAAAAATTTAAGGTCTTTAAAGAATTTTTGATCATATTCGTATTTTTCATCGAAACTGGTATTTTCATTTAAAAAAAAAAAAATTAGAGAAGATTCACCATTTTTGACAATTTTAGGTTCTTTTAGGGGTTTCCACAAAAAATCGGTTATTTAAAAATACATATATTTTTTACAGATGTACAATTCTGAAGAACCTTCTGTTCTTTGAAGTTTTTCAGTGATTTTCAGTCAAAATTATTGGTATGTTTAATAAAAAAATTATTAGATTTCAAAGAAGATTAACAATTTTTTTATAACTTTAGCTTATATTAGTTTGTTTTAACTAAAATTATTATTTGACACAAAAATGCATTAGATATAAATGCAATTTTTTGTATACAAAAATAACATTTACAATCCTGAGCAATTTTGCGTGATTTCAGAAAATCTTAATAATTTTTTAACAATTTTAGGTTATGTTGGTGTTTTATATCGAAAATTAGTACTGCCGAACAGAAAACATGATTTAAGTAAAATTTTGATCCTTTAAACCATTTTCAATTTTTTTTTTTTTGCTTTTTCTCTAAAATTTGTATTTTTAATAATAATTATAAAGAATATTTCAAAAAATATTCACCACTTTAATCTATTTTAGGTTAGGTTTGCGTTTAAATCAAAAAATTTGTAATTTTAAGAAATTATATTATGAATAAGATTTAGAATCTTTAAAATTTTTGATTATATTAATGTTTTTCGGTAGAAATTGGTATTTCTAATGATAAAAAATTAGATTTAAAAGAAGGTTCAGAATTTTGAACCATTTTAGGTTATGGTAGCATTTGCAACCAAAAATCTTCGTTGGAAGATACTGTTTTCTATTAAAATATCGAATTCGAAGAAAATGCATAACTTTAAATTTTGTTAGGTTATGTTAGCGCTGTACACGAAATTGAGGTATTTTAAAAACCAAAATCATTCCAATATGAACAAGATTTAGAATCCATGAACAAATTTCGATTATGTTAGTGTTGTTTTATTAAATTAAAAATTAGCATTTTTCTTCTTTTAAAATTTATATTTCAAATAAAATTGAAAGTTTGAAACGATTTTTGGCTCTGGTTGCTTTTGACGCCAAAAACTGTTATATTTTAAAGCAAAAGTCATTAAAGATTTAGAATATTTTTAATTTTTTAATTATGTTGATTTAGGCTATTTTGGCGGTTTTAACCTAAAATTGGTATTTCAACACAGAAAATCATTAGATTTCAATCCAAATATTTTTGTTGTAAATAATAAAATGTACAAGCTTGAGCAATTTCGATTGATTTCAAAGAATATTTTTAATTTGTTAACAATTTTGGATGACGTTTGTGTTTTTTTTTTCGGAAATTAGTACCTTTTAATTTATTTAAATTCTATTTGAATCGACATTTCCTACTTTTAACATTTAAGGTTATATTATGTTAGCATTTTGCACCAAAAATCGGCCATTTTGAACAAAAATCATTTTATTTTGAAGAGAATTTAAAATTCAGAATTTGTCTTGTTACGTTATGCTAGTGTCTTTTGTCGCAAACCATTTTTATTTTTAATAAAATATAATGAACTTTAAAAAATGGTTAATCATTTTCTAACTATTTTAGGTTTTTTTTGGAATTTTACATCGAGAATTGATATTTTAAATGAACATGATTATAATTTAAACGAGATTTAGAATCTTTTACAAATTTTCGATTATGGTTAGAGTTTCTCGTCGGAAATTGATATTTTGTAATAAAAAAATAAAAAATTTCAAGGAATCTCCACAATTTGTTAACAATTTTAAGCTATGCTATTATTCTTATTCGACAATGAGTGATTTGAAAAAATTAGACTTTAAAAACTCATTGTAAAAAGTCTATTAAAAGTGTGTTTGAAAAAAGAAGATAACTCTTAAAATGGGCTATAGATAAGACAAAAGGTCGCAGCTAAAAGGATTTAAGATCCTTACATCATTGACGTTGTTAAATCGCCTTTAAAAAATATCAAGGGTTGGCAGGACACACGAGATCAAGATAAGCTTCAATCGCGCTGAGCTATGTCCTTCGCTTTAAGGCATAATAGACCCATGTCATTTTTTACAATTCAAGATAAAACTTCCAAGAAAAATGATGCTATTTTTATACCCAAATGAGTTTCACACTTGACGAGAGTAGAATAAAGTCTTCCTTCGAATTATTTTGTTATTCAAATATTGCTCCCTCACAGAGAAATGTTTTGAAATGTCCTACATTTTTAAATCTACTTTTTTCACTTGTTTCGATGCAGGTGTGGAAAAGTCGACTGGAGCCCAAGTGGGCGCCAGTCAGGTTGCCCAACTACCAATTGAAGAGTTCTAGACAAGAAGGCGACAGGCGTTCGAGAACGAGTAAAAGTATTGTCCACGCTGTGACGTCAGGTATCAAAAATGAAATTCGAAACTTGAAAAAACCAAAAATATAGTTAGATAGCTCTCGAAAAATGAACTTGAGTCTCCATTTAGTTTTTCTCTCGGGTTTCAAATTTCCCAGTAAATAAATAAAAACTGACTTTTTTGTATTAATCCTTAATTGACACTGTTGTTGTCAATATACGTAACTGACACTGTGGAGCAATTAATATCCGAGCGTACTCAAGCGAGACTCACGCAGCCGGTATTTAATGTTATTGCACAGAAATATTATCTAATGTAATTTATAGTATGTTTTTCAAAGCCAAATTGTTTTTATAGTGATTTATTCAAATTAGGTTAGTAAAAAAATTGTTGAAAAAAGAAAAATGGAAAAAATCAGTTTTTAATCATAACTCGCGTAAAGGGGGAGGGTCGGTAAGGCCGGTTTTTGGCCTAATTTATTTTTGGACCAAAAAATCTGAAAAAATCATGGTAGTATCTTATAAGTATCCCGAGTCGATTGCATCGCGTCAGGTTCAAGGTCATTGGAAGGTCAAATCGAGAGAAAACGGTAAAAAAATCCAAAAAAATACGTTATAGGTTTTTGGAGTCGCTAATTACGAATCTGGCATCCGTTGAACTCTATCGCTTCAGGTTCAAGGTCATTTGAAGGTCATTTGAAGGTCAAATCGAGAAAAAACGGTAAAAAAATTTTTTAAAAATATGTTATAGGTTTTTGGGGTCGCTGATTACGAACCTGGTGTTTTTACCGTTTTCTCTCGACTTGACCTTCCAATGACCTTGAACTTGACGCGATAAAAGTCAAAGGACGCCAGATTTGTATTCGGCGACCCCGAAAACCATGGTAAACCCGAGCTAACCTCAGAATACATGTTTAAGAGTGTCAAATCTTTCGAAAATACAGTTTGTGGGTAGTGGTGTTTCCTATATTTGTAGGGGTGGCTGGGGGGTGGAGGGTAGTCCGTTTAGCGTGCAATCGACTCGGGATACTTATAAGATACTACCATGATTTTTTCAGATTTTTTGGTCCAAAAATAAATTAGGCCAAAAACCGGCCTTACCGACCTTCCCCCTTTAATATCTCCAGCTAACAAGTTATGAGTACATGTTTGAGATACTATACTTTAAGAAAAAATTACTTTGATATTGATGCTCTCAAAAACGGTATTTATTTTACAAAATAAAACCTCAATTTTTGAGTAAAATTGAACACCATATATTTCACTATTCAAATCACTTTATTTTTATTTAAGTGGACAAAAACCTTTTTAAAATTGTTACAAATGTATATAAATGTAAAAAGAAAGCTAAATAAAATTTTAAATAAAACTTTTTTAACCTAGCAATTTCCATCTTGGCCTGAACAGTCGCTGCAGATACCTGTGCGGTACTTATAGTACATTGGGTGCCTGTTAGAGCAACCGGCCAATTTAGGGTTTCTGCCATCTAAAAAACAAGAAATAATGAATAAAAAATTATATTTTTTTCAAGATGATATACTTACGTTGGAAATTCGTCAAAAATTACAAAATAAATAGCGAAAATTTGTGAAAAAAATAACTTTTTGGTTCACTGATGGCACACGGGGTAATTAATACCCCCACAATTTTTGGAGACTACTTTGAATAACAGCCCAACGGACACTGACGCCTGCCGCTCTATTCTCACCTATTCTATCTTCAGTTAGTGATGTCATCTATTGCTAAATGTCGCCACATGTTCCATTCGATCGAAATTAGCATTCTTATTTTGAACTCAAATATTTTTTGTGGTAGTTTTAAACACAGTGCCAATTAAGGGTTAAAAACCATGTTTTCTCGCATTAAATTCGCCGTAAATAATTTGTTTATCAACGAATTAACCAATTTCTTCTTGAGTTTCATTCGTGACACTTTATCGGAGGGTACAGTGTCCAAAAAAGGCCAAAAGTTAATTGTTAATGTATTTCTTTTAATCCGAATGAAAAACCACGTTTTTAGACCTTCACACCAAAAGAGTGAACGGAGAAGTTTGAGCCAACTTTTTGAAAAATCTCAACTCGATTAGATTTTTAGTTTTCTAATTAGAGCGAGTTTATTACGAGCTCGCGACGCGACAACACAGGAAATCAGCAAGCTTTAATATTCCTATCGTTTGCTTTGTCCACTCGTTCGCACTCGTCAGCGCTCCGGCGGCATCTGAAAAATCCTGTGGTGTCACGTCGCGAGCTCGTAATAAATTCGCTGTAATTATAAAACTAAAAATCTAATGGAGTTGAGATTTTCCAAAAAGTTGGCGAATACATTGGCGGAAAATTCGTTCGCTGGAAGTTTGTCGTAGCTCAAACTTCCCCGCTCACTTTTTGGATGGGAAGGTCTAAAAACGTAGTTTTTCATTCGTATTAAAAAAAAATACATTAGCAATTAAATTTTGGCCTTTTTTGGACACTGTACCCTCCGCTAAAGTGTCACGAATAAAACTCAAGAAGAAATTGGTTAATTCGTTGATAAACGAATTATTTACGACGAATTTAATGTAAAAAACATGGTTTTTAACCCTTAATTGGCACTGTGGGTAAAACTACCCCAAAAAATATTTGAGCTTAAAATAAGCGTGCTAAATTCGATCGAATGGAACATGTGGCGACATTTAGCAATAGATGACATCACTAACTGAAGATAGAATAGGTGAGAATAGAGCGGCAGGCGTCAGTGTCCGTTGGGCTGTTATTCAAAGTAGTCTCCAAAAATTGTGGGGGTATTAATTACCCCGTGTGCCATCAGTGAACCAAAAAGTTATTTTTTTCACAAATTTTCGCTATTTATTTTGTAATTTTTGACGAATTTCCAACGTAAGTATATGATCTTGAGAAAAATAAATTTTTTTATTCATTATTTCTTGTTTTTTAGATGGCAGATACCCTAAATTGGCCTTTTGCTCTAACAAGCGCCTATAAGCACCGCACAGGTATCTACAGCGACTGTTCAGGCCAAGATGGAAATTTCTAGGATAAAAAAGTTTTATTTAAAATTTTATTTAGCTTTCTTTTTACATTTATGTACATTTGTAACAATTTAAAAAAAGTTTTTGTCCATATAAATAAAAATAAAGTGATTTGAATGGTGAAATATATGGTGTTCAATTTTACTCAAAAATTGAGGTTTTATTTTGTGAAATAAATACCGTTTTTGAGAGCATCAATATCAAAGAAATTTTGTCTTAAAGTATAGTATCTCAAACATGTACTCATAACTTGTTAGCTGGAGATATTAAATTTACGCGACTTATGATTAAAAACTGATTTTCTCCATTTTTCTTTTTTCAACAATTTTTTTACTAACTTAATTTGAATAAATCACTATAAAAACAATTTCTCTTTAAAAAAGATACTATAAATTACATTAGATAATTTTTTGTGCAATAACATGAAATACCGGCTGCGTGAGTCTCGTTTGAGTACGCTCGGGTATTAATTGCTCCACAGTGCCAGTTACGTATATTGACAACAACAGTGCTAATTAAGGATTAATCCAAAAAAAAGTCAGTTTTTATTTATTTACTGGAAAATTTGAAACCCGAGAGAAAAACTGTAAATTAAGACTCAACTTCATTTTTGAAGAGCTATCTAACTATATTTTTATTTTTTTTTTTAATGTTGAATTTCACTTTTTATACCTGACGTCACAGCGTGGACAATACTTTTACTCGTTCTAGACTGTCGCCTTCTTGTCCAGAACTACTCAATTAGGCTTTATTGTGGCGCCCCAATTACTCCCAGATTGGGCTCCGATCTGGCTTGTAACGGTGCGTTGTATCAATGCCCAATTAGGCGACCCAATGGGGCCCCGTTGGACAAGAATAACTCTGCTTCATTAGGTTCAAAAGTGAATTTTTCATTAATATTATAATAATAAGGCATTTTGTTTGTGTGCTGAACCTTTAGGTTTCATTTTTATTAAGAATAACGTACTGACAATTCCTGTACAGGAACCTCAGAGCTTCATGGTCATGTTTCTGGGCTCGATTCTGCACACGAACCTGCACAGGTAACTTTGACAGTTCCTGTGCAGGAATTTGTTGCAAGAAACTGTACATGATCCTACAATGAACGCTGCACCGGAAAAGGAATTTTTGAATAATTGAGTGTAGATTCCTGTATAGGTTTCTTTGCGAAGTAAATTGAGGCTCGGGTACCTATACAGAAACAAGTATAGGGTCTTTAAAAGAAAGCCATCCGGAAAACCTATGTTGCTTATAGATAGAAAGTTGCTTTTCTTTTATTCCTTGGAAGATCGAACTCACTATCGAGTGCTATCGAGAGAGCCAAGCCACTAGCGAACCCTTGCGGATTAGTTTCTATGTAGGTTTATGTATAGGATCCTGACCAAGTTCCTATACAGGAACCGTCAAAATTATTCGTATAGTTTTGTGTCCAGGAACATGTCCAAGAGAACATTTCGGAAGAAAGAAAATCCGTAATTTTTTTTTTGGAATTTCGAATATTAAAACTGCCAACGGACTTCAAAATATCATTTAATTAAAATGGCGAATTTTCGAAAAATTGAACTCAAGTTCCAAGGTTTCATCAAAACGTGCTAAGTTTTTAAGGGATTCAAGAGGAGTGTCTAAGAAATAAAAATATAACCCGTCGTCTTTTTTATACGAATAATTACTAGTGGCTAATTTTAATATTAACTATTACTTTTTAAACAATTTTCAATTTTTTAAACAAATGAAAACTATTTAAACAATTATTTATTCTCAAGAATTTAAGAAAATAATCGTATTTTTTTATTGCAATGTAATTGTTTGTCACGGTTTGGAGTGATAAAAATTTCTAAAATTATTATGTAATTATTTAAATAATTATTCACTGTCTATTTAAAAAATTTCTAAAAAATAAGCGAGAGATATAAACTTTCTTTTTTAATTAGTGTCCTGTGCTATGTTGTATTTAATAATTACATAATTTTGATACATTTCTTTTCAAGTTTAATAAACCTCTATTTTTTTAAACAATCTTTATTTGCTCAAGCACTTTTTCTTCGATAACCACAAAAAATGAAATGACATAGAACACATAAAATTATGTTTCTGACTGTGTAGTGTATAGAAAGAATACATTTATAACTTTTCAAATGTTTAAATAAATATAATTTGTTTAAATAATTACTTTTCCAAAAATATTTTTAAAATCGTAATTAATTGTATCTCTTCTATTTTATTTCATTTTTTTAGTTGTCGAAAAATAACTGCTTGAGCAAATAAAAATTTTTTAAACAAATAGAAATTTGTTAAAAATTAGAATAAATGTATCAAAATTATGTATATATTTAACAAAAAGTAGCATAAGATACCAATTTGAAAAAAGTGGACAACTCTGGCTCAATTTTGAGAAATTCTGACAATAAACAATAATTAATTGTTTAAATAATTACATAATGTTTTCATGAAAACTGACTACTCAAAGAAATGACAAAATATTGTATTTCAATCAGGAAATACGATTATTTTTTACATTTATGAGGAATAAATAATTGTTGAAATAATTTACATTTATTTAAACAATTGCAAATTATTTATAAGGTCATAGTAAATATTAAAACTGTACATTAGTAATTTTTTGTATTAAAAAGACCACGAAAATGGCTAAAAAGTAACAATAATATGTAAAAATATAGTTTATTTTTATTTTTGGGTCATATTTGGAGCGCTGCGTGTTTTGATAACATTTTTTATTTTTTTTTTACCAAATGCTAGAATTCTCAACTAATAAAGATAAATTTTGTACCAAAAATGACACGGTTCAATTTTCAACAAAATTGAATTTAAAAGAATATATACAATTTGCAACAAAATAAGTGAATTTTCAACTAAAATAATATTATCAACCAAAAATGGAATAGTTAAATTTTCGGTTCCAAAAAGTATTTTTCAATTTAAAAAAGAGAAGTTTACAATAAAATATTTGCATTTTTAGCCATAAAGAGGAATTTTCAACTAAAGTAATAAATCTTCAAACAAAAAAGTACTTTTTAACAAATTAGTATAACTTTGACCAAAAAAGATGATTTTTAAACGAAAAATTATATAGTTGATATTCCAAACAATACATATATTTACAAAAATAATGAATTTTCAACCAAAAATATAAATTTTCAAACAAGAAAATTAATTTTCTACTAAAAAGTCTATTTTTCAAATAAAAAATTAACCTTCAACTAAATTTGTAATCGAACGAATGAATCAACAATGATTAAAACTTTAACTATTTTCTTAAAAATTTGTTTTACTCTTTATTATGAATACATTTTTGTAACTTAAAACTTAACTATTACATTTTTCATTAAAAATTGATCTTTTATAGTTAAAAAAATCATGTATTTGTCTAAAAACGTGTCTTCATTGAAAATTTCCTGTATTTTGTGGAATTTATTAATTGTGGATATAAAATTAAAATATTTGATTAAAAATAAAACTTTTAAACAAAATTTAACTATTTGGAAGAAAGTTAACTATTTTGGATCCAAAATTAACTTAAAAATATATATTTATTTTTTCGGGTTGAAAATTTAACTGTTTTGTAGATTATTTTTTCATTTCCTCTTAAAAATTCTAAACAACTTTAATTAAAATTTCAAGTATTTCTTTTAATTCATATTTTCGTGGTAGAACATTAATTTAACTATTTCGTCAGAAATTAATATTTTTTGTTTGAAAGATCATCTACTTGATTGAACTACTTTATTTCATTTTTTTAAAGATTCGCCTTTAGTTTAAAATTTATCTTTCTTCTTAAAAATTATATTTTTTGTTGACTGAAAATTAATATTCTTATCTAAAAATTCTAACTATTCCATTTTTGGTTCTAAATTTAAACATAGTAAATTAAAGATTTAAATATTTAACAGAAAATTTATATATTTTGATATTAATTTGTCTCTGGTTCATAAATAAATCTTATTTGCTGAAAATTAATCGGTTATAGTTCAGAATTCAACTATTTGTTTTAAAAAAATAACCTTTTTTGGTCAAACTCAATTGGTTAAAAAAACATTGTTTTTATGAAAATTAATATGTCATACTAAAAATTCATCTTTCTTGATTAAAAATGAATGAAGTAGATTGTAAATTCCACTGCTTTCTAATTAATTCGCCTTTTTCTCCAAATTGATTGAAAATTAATTTGTTTATGGACAATTCCTTCTTTTTGATTGAAAATTTCATTATTTGTTTAGAAATGATTCTTTTTTTAATAATGCGATTGTTTGATTACAAAATTTTTGTTGTCTAAAATTCGTCTTTTCGGGTTAACATTTTTTTTTATAGAAAATCTTTTTTAGTTGTAATTTAATCATATTTGGCTGAAAATTTAACTTCTTGGTTGAAAGTTTAACTACTTTGTTGTTAGTTCCATTCAGTTTAAATTTTTTTAAATTACTATTTTTGTTAAGAAGTAATGTTTTTTACTGAAAATTCAACTATTATATATTTTGTTAGGAACTAATACTTTAAAAATTGAAATATTTCGTAGCAAATTCCTGTATTTTGATAAAAGTTCATCATTTGGTAGAATAGTCATCTTTCATTTTAAAATTTGTTTTTTTCTTCTTCGTTTGATTCATCTGGTTTAAAAATTGTCTTCTGACATAAAATTAACTTTTATGATGAAAAAATCACCTTTCAATTGCCTTCTCAAACATGCGTCTTTTTTGCTTAAACATTAAACTGCTCGTTAAACTGTTTTTGGTTCAATTTTAATTCTGTGGAAAATTCGCTCCTTTCATCATAAATGCATTTTTTTAGATAGAAAAATCGACTTCGGTGATAAAATCGTTTTGTTTTTTTTTCGTTGAAAATTCCAGTTTTTTGTTAAAATTTCGTCAATTTAAATAAAAATTTCATCTGTGATGGTAGAAAAGTCATCTTTCAAGTTGAAAACAATCTTTTTTTAACGTTACTGTCTTCGAAATAATTGATCTTCTTGGCTGGCAAATTTAATTTTTTGGTTTAAGGTTTAACTATATTGTTTGAAATTAATGATTAATCGAGACAGGTGTCTATTACTAGTAGCAGCTTCAATGAAATATAGAGATGGGTTACGAGCGGATCGCATTACGCAACTGTATTTCAACCTTCCGAGTCTGATAGATGTCTATAAATAACATCTATCGGTAGAGCAAAAAAAAAGTTCAAAGTCGGTGCATTGATGAAGAAGTCATTTTTCAATACTCCACCATCGATGCAATAACTACTTTTCGATAAAGTGAACTTCTGATTGAGTACGATTGAAGTGAGTCATTTGTTTCCATCTAACTTGCGTAAAAGCACCACATGTGATAGGAGTTCGTAATGGACCTTAAAACAGTTTTATCACTTAATGCCAGTTGAGTCGTGGGCTAATAAAAAGACGGCGGGATAACTTGAAATAACTGATCTATTATAAAGTTGTTTACGTTTTCTCATAAGTAAGTAAAACCATTTAAAGATGATAACAAAAAGTAGGACTCAGAGCGTTACTCCCCAATTGATAAAAAAGGAAACATGTAGCTCCCGTCGCGTCTCCGTGGAGACTGACGAGTGAGGCCCGAGCATCCGGTTATATACCCTCGTTCCCCCTCCACTTCGCTCCCATTCATCGGGCCCGCCAATCAAGCTTCACTGCTACTTTACAACCCTCCTATTTGATCTAGAAGATTCCGCTTTGGCTTAAATTAATCAGCACATTCCTGGGCATCGCGTTTTATACAAATTATTTAAATCCATCTATCCTAACCCGAAATCATCAAAGAAAATTACATAAACCTCAAGCTTTCAGTCGAATAAGCGTAGCAAAATAAAACAATGGAAAAGTGTGGTTAAAGGTGAAAACTCATTCTTTCCATTCTTACCAAAAGTTAAAAAATGAGAAACGCAAAGAGGTAGTGTGTTGATTAAAGATCTATTATTAGAAAGAGTATAGTTAAAAGTGTAAAATACTTCTACCCATTTTAGGGTGTAACTTGTTTTGTTAAAGAAGCTTTATCTGACAAAAAAAGTAAGACAGCAAAATAACGCGAGTGCCCCTTTTCTAGCAAATTTCCTGTTTAGTATGTGAAAAGTGCAAAGACAACCATATCCCATTTCTAGTAGTTCCCCTTCATCCCTGATCTCTGATGAGCAAAATGTCAACACTATATACTAATAATGTACAAGGGGGAGAGGCCGTTTTTGAAGAAAGGTTGATAGGGAAAGAAAGTAGGTTGAAAGTTAAAAGTATGAAAAAAGGAAGAGAGGGAATACGAAAGGGGATATAAGAAAGAGAAGCAGACGTCAAGGTGGTCTTGTGGAATGTAGCAGCAATAAAATAAAAGGATAGAGAATTTTAGAATAAGATTGAAACGTCTGATATAGTAGGAATAAAGGAAACATAGATAGAAGAAAAAGACTGAAAAGGAACGAAAGGTAAGTCACCGAAAGGCTTCAATTAGGAAATAAAAGCACAAAGATAGAGCTAATAGAGAAATAACAAGGAATACAGGAAAAGCATAGAATTAAAAGAGTTAATAAAGTATACTTCGGGAGGGATGCAGGAGAGTAAAGTAAAAATAAAGGCAAAGCGGTACAGGATAGTCACAATTTATATTGAGGAGGAAAAGAAAAATAGAAGAAAAGAGCAAAGGAGGCAAAGGAGTATCAAAAGATTCTAATAATAGGAGGGGGTGGAAATGCAAGAACAGGTAAGAAATGCAGAGTACTACATATTGAAATGGATAGCATAATAAGAGAAAATCCAAAGAACTGCTCTACAATGAAAAAGGAAAAGAACTATCAGAGTTAGTGGAACAAAAAAGGATTGGTCTATATTGACTGGAAACAAAAAAGATGACGAGGAAGGCGAATTTACTTTCACAAGAGGTTGTTCGGCTACAGTAATATATTATACGTAATTGAAAACACGGTTCGATAGGAAAGTATAGGAAAAATGTAGATAGACGCTAAAGTGGAATCGGATTACCAATCGATAAGGGTGTGATTAAACAGGAAAAAATTGGGGTGAGGTAATGGAGAAAGAAATTTGAACGAAAGAAGCGAGCTAAGAATATACAGAAAAAAAAACAGAAAAATTAGAATTCGAGAAGGTCAAGTTAGAAGAGGTGTAACAAGAACTAAAAGGAAAGGTGAAGAATGCTAAATAGGTTCAGAAGATTGAGATTAGACAGAGAGAAGATGAAAATTGAATAAATCTCTGGTTGAAGTAGGTCGATACTAGGAAGGAGCATAGAGAATTGTGTACGAGAAAAGAAACCAAAAGGAAATAGAAGAAAAAATTAGTAGTATTAAAATTGGAGGCGAAGCGTGGGAGTTTAGTATTAAAATTGAAAGAAAAATAATAATAAGATAAAAACGGTAGAGCGAAAGGAGAATTTTAAAGGAATGTTTAGAGGGTAAGATGAAAAAAAGAAAAGTGGCAAAGGAAGGTAGAAGATGAAGAGGAGGAAGACCTAGAGGATAAGAAGACATAAGTGCAACTCCACAGGTACTACTTTCATGTTATTTATCGAAAATTAATCTTCTTCATTGAAAAGTCATTATTTTTGTTGAAAATTCAATTATTTGGACAAAATTTAATCTACTTTGTAGGAAGTTCAACCGTTTTGTCAAAAAGTCATTTTTTCATTTTCTACTATTTTGTTCAACTGTTTTATTGCAAATTGGAATTTTAGTAGAAAATTCAACTCTATGGTTGAAAGTTGAACTACTTATTCAAAAATATAGTTTTTCGGTTCAAGATTTTTGATTTTAATTGAAAATGGTTTGATTGAAATATTCATCGTTTTTTTCAAACATTTTATTTAATTTTTTTTAAATGAAAATTCAACATTTAATTTTTGGTAAAAATATTTTTTAGTTGGTTAAAAATTAATGTATTTTATCGAAATTTCATTGCTTTTTTGTTAAAAAGTCAAGATTCTTCCTTGAAAATTAAACTATTTTGTTTAAAATGGATCCTTGATTTTAGATAAAAATGGTTTGTTTGAAATTTTACCTATTTTATTGATAATTAATTCTTTTGGATAACAATTAATTTTCGGAACTAAAAATTCAACTACTAAAGATTCTTGCTAGAAAATTCATTTCTTTGGTTGAAAAATTATTTATTTTGTCAAAAATGTATCTGTTCTAATTAGTAATAATAGTTGAAAATCCAACGATTTGGTTGAAACTTAATCTAGTTTGTTTAAAATTAAACGATTATATTACAAAGATTTTTGTTCAAAATTCATATTTATGGTTGAAATATAAATTTTGCTGCATTACATTACTTTTGGTTAAAAACTAACGACTTAAAAAAAAGTTGAAATATTTTGTTAAAAAATGGTTCTTTTTCTGTCCATTTTGAGGGAAAATTAATCTTTTGTAGTTGAAAATTAAAGTATTTGCTTAAAACCTTATTTTTTTAGTAGAAGATTTAACTACGCACGATTGAAAATTCATATACTTTGTTGAAAATTAGTCTCTTTTGGTAAAAATTCTTGTAATTTGGTTGGAAATTAAACAAGAAAGTAGGGAAGGTGAGGTGAATAAAGGCTGGCAAAGTAGTAAAATAAGGTAAGGGAAAATAGGAGAAACGAGAGGAAGATAAGTAGCGGAAGCAAAGGGAGGAGAAGTAGTGAAAATTGGTAGGGGAAGTGAAGTGAAGAGAGGCGGAACTAAGGTTACGGAAATTAGGAGAAGTGGTTGAAAATGACGTGAACTGAGGGGAGGGGAGTTTAGAATGTAACAGGAGGAGAACTAGGAAAAATGAGAGAATATAAATGTGGAAAGATGAGGAAATGATGAGAAATGAAGGTTTAGGAAGTGAGAGAAAATGTAGAGTGGAAGACTATGAGAAGAAAAGTGTTAGCTAAGGAAGTGAGGATAGGGGAAAGTAGATGGGAAAATGTTGGGAAAGGATAGAGAGCGAAGGTTTATAGTGTAGGGAGTGAATGTGGGAAGAAGTGAGGGGGGAAGTACAGTACGGGATTTAGAAAAAGTGGATGAAAATGAGGTAAGATGAGGGCAGGGATGTATGGGAAGTGAGGGGAAGAGAACTAGGCAAAGTTATGAAGTGTAAATGATGGAAGTTAAAATGATAGAACTGAGGTAAAATGAGAGGAAGAATGTATTGGAAGTGATGGGAAGGGAACCAGGGAAAGTGAGGGAGTGTAAATGATGGAAGTTAAGAAACAGATGATAAATAAAGTGTTAGTAAGATAAAGGAAATTTAGGGTGGGAAACTATGTGAAGGGAAGTGTTGGCTTGGGGAGTGAGAAAACGGGGAATTAGAGGAGGCAAAAGTTGTGGAAGTAAGGCAGGAATAAGAGGTCGAAGTATGGGGAGGGGTAGTAGGTGAAGTTAGGCAAAGTGAGTAGTAATGTACGGTACTGTAAGTAGAAGTGGTTGAAAATAAGGTGAAATGAGGGAAAGAGATTATCAAGAGTGATGGAAAGGGAAGTGGGAAAAGTAAGGGAGTGGAAATGAGATGGTTAGAAAGAGAGAGGAATTGTATGATTGAAAACTACGCAAAGGAAAGTGTTGGCTAAGGAACTAAGGAAATAGCAAAGTTGATGTGGAAGGAATTAGGGAAGGCAAGGAAAAAACGAAGGATGAAGTGTCGGGAGGGAAAGTAGGGAAATGTAGTAGGAGTGGGGACGGGAGTGTATAGGAAAAAGTACAGCAAGTGCAACAGAGGTTTCCACAACCTGATTAGCGTCTAATCTTAATTTCTTTCTTTCCTCTGAATATTCTTCATGCACGCGAGCAAAAATCGCTCCAAGTAATTTTCCGCGACTTCTTGGCTTTATTAATTACCACCCACAAGGGAAACTAATAATCCTAATGTTTAACGTCATATCTCGACCACCTGACACGTCTACGAGCAGCCTCCTGACATCCTTCAAAATTGTTTGCGATAAGACGTGTAATGGATTTCCGGTGGATATTAACTCTGACAATTAATGGCTGGTGAGAAAGCAGATATCCATGTGATCGATTAAGAAATTTCTCATAAAAAGAAAACTCACTCACTCGAAAAATTCTCCCCTAAAATAGAGGTCCAAGCGTCATTGAAAAAAGAAAAAAAAGTTCCATCTTCTTCACATTACCAGATCTTTTATTGACCCGTCAAAAAAGGTGGGGTAGGGTGCATAAATTCTGTAAAGTTTTTTTCTGAAATTGTGAACCACGTGACAATCCCCCTACGCCCCTTTGTTATTTGTTTGTTTAGTTTGTATTTTTTGCAGACTAAATTTTCATCCTGCATTTATTATGGGATCAATTTTTAAATAGAAAAAATATTTTCAGAAAATAAAGGAAAATATCAAAAAATTCAAGAAAAAAGGACGAGCTTTCTGACAAAAAACAGGTCAATTTTCAACAGTCTAATTGAACTTACAACCAAAAACAGCTCAATTTCAACAAAAATTACTTTTCAAATTAAAAGAACGAGATTTTCTACAAAAAATGGTATTTGAGTTGAAATCATTTAATTTTCTATAAAATGTTTTAATTTTCAACTTGGAAACAAACTATACAATATCGCAATTAAATTAGCAGCAAATTTGCACTTTCAACTTAAGGATTAACTTTCCAGAAAATTTTTCAGACATTGATGAAATAAAATTTTATCCAAAATGTTGAAATTTTAAGCCAAAAAGACGAACTTACGACGAAAAGGTGAACTTTCAAACAGAAAATAAGTTTTTAACCAAATACCTGAAATTTCAAATAAGAAATATTTTCCAGTCAATAAAAAAATAAAATTGTTTCCAAGATGTGAAAATTTTTAGCCCAAAAACGAGCTGTCTGCAATAAAATTCAATTTTTCAACAAAATCCTTAAATTGCCAACTAAGAAAATTATTGTTCTACTAAAACATACGAATTCTCAACATTATACACAAATTTCTAACCGAATAGTTGAATTTTTGAAAAAAGTTAATTTTCTATCAAAAAGCAAATTTCAACTAGTCAATAAATATCCAATCAAGTGTTTGAATTTTTAAACTAGAAAAGACAATTTTCTATCCAAAAACAAAATAGTTAAATTTTAATTATTCAAACATACTTTCTTGTTTTTAAAAACGAATTTTCTACCAAAAATTTAAATATAATAACAAATAATTTAATTTACTGCCAAATTGTTGAATTTTTAACCCAAAAAGATGAATTTTCTATAAAACAGTTCAATTAGCCTTCCGGAAATATAAATTTTTCAACAAACACTTGAAATTTTAATGAAGCAATAAAATTTTCAGATAAAAAAATTATTTTTAAATAAAATTATAAGTCTTTGACTAAAAAAATTAATTTATAGGAACGTAGTTCAACCATCAACCAAGGATTAAAATTTTCAAACAAAAAAATTTGCAATTATTGAAGAAATAGAATTTCATCAAAAATTTCGAAACAGATAAAATAGACAAATAGATCAATTTTCAATCAAGTTGTTAAAATTTTAACTTACAAGGTAAAAATTGTAAGCAAGGATGGAATAGCTACATTTTCAGATAAAAAAACAATTTCAAGAATACGAATTTCCAGCAAATCAGTTAAATTTTAAAATATATATTTTTTGACCAAACTATTGCATTTTTAAGCTAGAAAATATCAAATTTTTACCAAAAATAGAATAATTTAATTTTCTTTTGTATAAATAAAAGAAGGAATTTCAAACAAGAAAGTGAAATATGAAAGCCATAAGATTATTTTTTAATAAATAATATTAATGTTCAAAAAATAAAATAGTTCAGCTTTCAATCAAGTAATTTCATTTTTGACCAGAAAGATGAGTTTTTGACAAAATAGTTGCATTAAAAACAGAATAATTACATTTTCAATAAATTTAAATATATATAGTCAAAACAAATTAGTAGACTTTTTAACGAAAAATAGTTGTATTTTCTTATTGTGTTCTGTGAATTCATTTTTAATTTATCATCTTGAATGGTATTTAATTATATCTAAGCTCGTAAGGGCTTTTCTACTGACTTTTCTTACTTCATCTTTCCTCATTCAACTAAATTTTCTCTACTTCTCCTCCCTCAGTTTCTCCTCACTTCCACTTTGTGCCATCCCCTCATTTTCTGTCACGTCCTCTACACTCATTTTCCCTCGCTTCCATTCCACTCGTTTGCCATCACTTCCACTACTTTCTCTTCTCTTATTCCTCCTACTTTTTCTGCATCCATTCCCCTACCACATTTCCCTTACTTCTTTTCCGTCAGATTCCCCGTTTATTCTCTATTTTCCATCCCCTTGTTTTCCCTCACCTTCACTCCAATTTTTTCCATCAATCAACTACTATCTTTCACCTTATTTCTCCTCCTTTTTTTACTTCCCCTCCCCTCATATTATCTCACTTCTGCTACTTTGCCTCTCCTAATTTTTTCTTAATTCTGCTTCTCACATTTTCCTTTATTTCCCCTCCTTTCATTTTCCATTCCTTTCAATCCTTGCCTTCAACACATTTCTTCTCCTTCCTCTACTATCACTTCCCTTATATTGTCTCACTTTTCCTATTTTGCTTTATCTAATTGTTCCATATCTCTCACACCTTTTCCCCCTTTTTCACCTTTCGCATTTTCTTTTTAAATCCCTTTGTTCCATCCCTTATTTTCCCTAACATCCTATCTCTCGTTTCCCATACCTTCTACTTCTTTCCTTCGCCTTATTTCAGTCTTCTTCTACTTCACATATCCCCTCATATTATCTTACTTCTTATACTTTTCCTCGCTTTTTCTCCACTGAATTTACCTTCCTATCCCTACCTTCGTTTCTTATCACTTTCACTACTGTAACTCTCCTCATTTTTTTCTACTTCTTCTACTCTCAGTCCTATCATTTTTCTTTACGGTAATTTCTATCATTTTCCTCTATTTTTCCTCTACTTATCTCTCCACGATTCGCCTCCCGTCGTTTTCTATAACTTCCACTACTTCCCTTCTCCTCTTCTGTTCATTTCTCCTTATTCCTCTACTTTTGCACTCCTCATATAATCTCACTTTTTCAAGTTTCCCCACCCTCATATTTGTTCACCTTCGCTTTACTCATTTTCCCTCACTTCCTTACCCCACATTTACCATCACTTCCAATACTGTCCCTGGCCTTATTTCTTACTCTACTTCCCTACGGTCATATTCTCTCTTTTTGTATAGTTTTCCTCCCCTTCCACATTTCTCCTCATTTACCCCCACTTATTTTTCATAATTTCGCCTCCTCCCTTTTACTATCACTTCCACTATTCTTCCTCGCTTCATTTCTCCTACTCCCACTACTTCCCTAACCTCATATTCTCTCACTTTCCTCGATTTCTTCTACTTCCTCTACTTCCTCTCCCCTAATATTCTCTCATTTTCCCAACTTTTCTTTCCCTTATTTTCCTCTACTTCGTCCTAACTGATATCATATCATTGCCACTACTTTCCTTCGCCTTATATCTTTTACTCTCTCTGCTTCTCCAACCTTATATTCTATGACTTTCCCTGCTTTCATCTACTCTCCCTTCACTCATTTCCCATCACTTCCACTAGTTCCCTGCACCTTATTTCTTATACTCCATCTACTTTCCCACCCTCGTATTTTCTTACTTCTCCTGATTTCTCCTACTTCACCTACTTCCCCACCCCTCATATTCTCTCATTTCTACTTTCGATCTTCTCATTTTCCCTGACTTCCCTACCGCTCATTTTCCCTCACATCCCCACCATGGATGAAAGTTCGTAAACGAAATTAGGGGTGATCCGCTCGTCTCCTAGTGAGAGAAAAATGTGTAACGCCAATTGTGGAAGAGGATTTGAATTTAAATTTAAAAATATGAAGACTGTCGCCGGTGAATCATAAATCCGGACTCCAATGTACTTTTTAAGGCAAATTTAAAACGAGAGGATTATGTGTAAAGCCTGACGTTTCCACTCTGATGTGCAAAGTAGCGATTACAAAAATGAGGGTTCTCAGTTTCGCTGAACCCGACGGGAGTGAAACCCATCCCGTGTCGGATTCGTTTACCGATTCTCCGCTCCCGATTATTATCGCCTACGTATCCTACGTGAGCGGAAATCAAGAAAAGAGGACAAAAAAAATACGTCGGAAAAATTCCAAACACGTGTGCAGTACGAACTTGTTCATCCGATCGAACTCACTTCTACTTTCTACTAATCGACCGATTATGCCACTTTCTGCGCTGCTGACAGTTATCCAATCGTTTTTTGAAAAAAGGGCACTTGCAAAATCGAGCAAAGAATACTAATGATTGACGAAACTATAATCGTTTTTTTTTTTATCGAGAAGAAACATTATTTCATATTTTCAGAATCTTTTTGTGAAAGGGGCCGCCCATAAACTACGTTTCCAATTTGAGGGGGGAGGGGTTAGTAACAGCAAAATAGAGAAGGCACGTAAACAGATGTGAGGTTACGAACTTAGATAACGATTAGTGCATTTCCTGATAATAAATTATTAACAATGTACAGTTCAATAATAACTTAATATATTTTGCAATCACTTTCATATTTTCGACTTGAGATTCTTTCTTCTCTTTCTCTTTTTGCTCCTCTTCACCATTTTTTTAATATTACATTTTTTTCTCCTTTTTTTAAAGAAAATCCCACTTTTTTCATTTTATTTTGTTCGTTTTTCGCTTATTTGTAAACTGAATTAATAGAATCCGATAAGAAAATTCGTCTTTTCTGATAAAAAATAAAGATTCAACTATTTAGTTTTAAATTAATTTTGTGTTGAAAATTCATGGGTTAGGGTTAAAAATTTGAATATTTTGTAGATAATTCCTCTTTTTGCTTTGAAATTTAACAATTTAGTAAGAAATTCAACTTTTTTGTTACAAATTAACTTTTTGTTTAAAGTTAAATTATTTAGAAAAAAATTAATATTTTCCGCTTAAAGATTCATGATGTCAGTTGAAGATACAACTATTTAGTTGAAAATTAATTTTATTGTTGAAAATTCATACTGTAGCGTTGAAACTTAAACTCTTGTTGAAAATTCATATTTTAGCGTTAAACTTAAACTCTTGTTAAGAGTTCATATTTTCTAATTAATGATTCATCCAGTTTGTTGAAGATTCAATATTTAGTTGTAAATTAATTTTTTCTTGAAAATTCATATTTTCGGGTTGAAATTGAAACTCTTTTGTTCATAATTCGCCTTTTCTTGTTAAAGGTGTATGGTTTAAGTTAAAAAATTAACTATTTATTAGTGAATAAACTTTTTGTAGAAAATTCATACTCTGTGGTTGAAAATTCAACTATTTTGTGGAAAATTCATCTTTTCTGGTTGAAAATTCATTATATCAGTTATAGATTCAACTGACCAGTCAAAAATTAATTTTCTTGTTGATTGAGACTTTATATTTTCTTGTTAAAAATTCATATTTTCATGTTGAAAAAATGAAGTTTTAACCTGAACTCATCTGAAGAAAATTTCTCGTTCTGCTTAAACATTCAACAATTTTATAAAAAATTTAACTATTTGGTTGAAAATGAACTTTTTGGCTGATAATTCAACGATTTTGTTGAAGATTCATCTTTTTTGCTCAACGATACATAAGTTAGTTAAAGACTTAATTATTTTGTTGTAAATTAACTTTTTAGTTATAAATGAACTTTTCGATTAAAAATAAATAAATAACTGCTTTATATAAAATTCTTCTGTTCTATTTCATAATGTCAGCTTCAAATTCAATTAAAAAGTTGAAAATTAACTTTTTGGCCAAAAAATCAACTATTTTGTAGAAAACTTCTGTCGCTTAAAGTTCTGAGAATTTGGTAGAAATTCAAGTGTTTGGTTATAAATTAAGTTTCTAGTTAAAAATTGAAATATTTTGCTGGAAATTCATATTTTCTGATTGCAGATTCATAATTTTAGTTGAAGATTCGACCATTAAGTTGTGAATTAATTTTTGTATTAAAAATTAATATTTTCGATTTGAAAATTCCACCTGTGTGCACAAAATCTCTCCTTTGGCTTGAAAATTAAACTTTAGAATTAAAAATTAACTTTACGGCTAGAGATTGATATATTTGGTTGAAAGTGAACCTCCTTTGTTGAAAAAATCAACTGTTTGGTTGAAAATTAAACGACTTATAAAAAATTCAACTATTTTGTGTAAAATTAACTTTTTATAAAACCATCATATTTTCAGGTAACTATTTTATTTTTGGCTGAAAACTGATATTTTAAATCTAAATTTAATTGGCAGAACATTAATGTTCTTGGTTGAAAATTAATCTTTTTCGTGAAAAATTTAACGATTCATTAAAAATTTTATTTTTTACCTTCTTAGGTAAAAATGTAACTTATTTGTTTAGGAATTGTTTTTCTATTGAAAATGAGTTTTCTATCTGAAAATTTAATACTTCTTATTTTGGTTGAAAATTATTATTATTACTGAAATTATTTATAATTTGGAAAATAAATTATTTAGTAGAATATTAATCATGTTTCTTTAAACTGCATCTTTTTGATTGAGGAGTTAACTATTTTGTAAAAAATTTCTCTCTTTTCCTTTAATTCAGCTGGTTGAATATTCGATCCTTTTGGTAATAAGTAATTTTTTTAAAAGAAAATTTAGCTGTTATATTTTTGGTTTTTCTTTAAAAGCATTATTATATATAGGATGGTCTCTTCTTTGGAAAAGGAATAAGGAAGAGACTTTAAAGGGACAGAGGGCATGGGAGCAACTTGTTGCTGACATGAATAAAAAGAGAAACACGATAGAAAAGCTTATGAAACGATTTGGAAGTACGCCAAAGATACCTCGATACTTGTTGCTACAAGTGAGAATAAGAAAATAGATTATTTAGTATTCATGGGCCAAATAAAAGCTCATTTTATTTAAAAAATAGGAAAAGATAATATTCTACGTTAATTTATCCTTTTCGATAGGTAAGCGTATAAAAGCGAAGGAAATAAGAACAAAAAATAAATAAAAAATGCTTAAGAACCTCTTTCGTAAAAAGCCACGACGTGACACCCGCCGCGTCTCCGCTGAGACTGAAGCTTACGGCCCAAACGTCCAATTATACTCTTCCCCCTCCACTCGGCGGTCCTATTAATAACATTTCTCTAGTCCTGTACAACCTAAAAATGTTCGCTTTGGCTTAAACGTTTCACTACACTCCAGAGCATCTTAATCAATCTAAAATTATTTTCTTCAAGTCAACTTAGCCTAGAAACCCTCATAAAAACGAATTATACCATTAAGATTTACGCTTTTCGAGCAGGCCTCGAATGTTTATAATTAAAATTATTTATCCAGGCTAGTAAATTTGTGGATATACGCCCGAAAAGAGATTTGTTATTATCGAGCGTAATTATTTCAACGGGTGCTAATATAGCAGAATTATTTATATGCAAGATTATGGAAACTCGGAAGGCATTTATCAAAAAATAGTGCCAGGATGTTCTCTGGCGTTTCGAGAGCAATCTATTTAGATAAACTCGACAGTTTTAAATAAAATGAGAAATAACAGAAGATTTTCGGATGACGAATATCTCAATAAAAACGGCAGGTTTTAATGTTCTCGTATGGAGAGTAGTAAGCTAATGCATCGATTTTGCCAAGTATTTTCATCTACCTTTGGTCGGGGCACCGCCAGCTGATTTATGGCTTGCTCGAGTGCTTCCTCATTCGTAACTAATGCATCTCAAAGATCAAGCCAGATTCATAAACCCCTTTGGCTAGTGAGATATTTGTCAATTATATAGTAATTAGCATCCTCTAAGCATCCTAGTTAGATTATAATATTTGACCAGTGTAATTAATTTTGTCGGTGCTAGGACTTAAAGCTAAGAGCCCTTCTGTAAACTAAGTTACCAATTTAAGGGTGGAGAGGTTTACGCTAAAAATGACAATTGCTGACAGAGAATGAGGAGAGGGATCCCTAGAAGAAACTTCGTTACCAATTTGTGGGAGAGGGTTCACACCGAAAACTACGTTTGTTAACAGAGGATGAAGAGCGGTGGTAGTGTAAGTTCGTTACCGATTTTAGGAGGGGGTTACGCCAACAACTACGTTTGCTAACTGTTAGAGGGGGAAGGGGTTACTAAAAGTAACTACGATGACAATTTGGGATAGGCGGAGTCACACACCGAAAACTACGTTTTCCAAAAAAGGGGAGGAGGGACAGGCTCAATAAGTAAGTTACCAATATGAAGAGGAGGTCGCACCAAAAATTACGATTGCTGACAGACAGAGGGAAAGGGTTCACTGACTGTAATTACGGTACCAATTCAAGGGAGGAGGGGTCTCACTGAAATCCACGTTTGCTAACAAATGGAGGAGGGGGAGGGGTCACTACAAGTAATTAAGTTACTCATTTTAGGGAGAGGGGTCACGCCAAAAACTACGTTTGCTAACAGGGGAAATAGGAGGAGGGGTCACTTACAATTCAATAATAAGTCAATAAGTATAAAAATCACTCTCGTATTTCAGTCTATACACTCTTTCCCCCTTTTTAAATTTATCTTTTTTTCCTATTATCAAAACAATTCCCCCTTTTACCCATTTTTTTTCGTTTAAATGCGAACCGAGTTAATAGAAACCAGTACGCATCGTTGACTATTTTGGAATGCAAGTAAATTCTTTTTTATGAGAAAATTTTATTATTTGGTTAAAAATTAAGTATGTTATTAAAAACGCACTATTTTGTTATACCAATTTCTTAAAAGGTTATTTACTAGTAAATCATATTTTTGGTATGAAAACTCAACTATGTTCTAAAATCTTATACTATTTGGTTGTAAATAAACTTTTTTGATGAAAAAAAAATATTTTCTAGCCCTAAACTAAAGTGTTTTTCAGAAATTCATGTTTTGGATTGAAAATTCTACAGTTTGGTAGAAAATTAATCTATTTTTTTGAAAATAAACTTCTTCGCTAAAAAATTATTGTTTTGGTGGAAGATCAAAATATTTGTATGAAAAATTTAACTTGTTCGTAGAAAGTGTAACTATTTATTTAAAAATTTATCTATTTATTTTAAAAAATTGTGAATATAAAAAATGATAAATTAAATAATTAATACTATTATGTTTTCAAATAAACTTTTTTGGTGTTTTCTGATCAAAACGCATATTTTTTTCAGTTGAAACTTCAAGTATTTTGTAGAAATTATTTTTTTTTTCAAAATTCAACAATTTAGTTGAAAATTCATGTAACTTGTTAAAAGATTGTTGTTTTGTTTTGTGAAAAATTTTATTTTTTAATTTTAAACTTAACTGAAGGCCACTCGATAAAATTAATGTTTTCAATTAACTTTTTGACTGAAAATTTAACTAGTTTATGGTTCGTTAAAAAGTGATATTTTTTAGTTGATAATTCATCTATTCCTAGGAGGATTCAACAATTTCGTTGAAAATTCATGTCAATTGTTGGAAATGTTTCTTATTCATAAGTTGAAAATTTAACTATTTCTTTAAAAATGTATGTATTTTGTGGACAATTCTTCTTTTTGAATAAAAAATTAATTTGTTTAATGTTTCTCCTTGGTAAACAATTGACTATATTATTAAAGCAACCATATTTTCGAAAATTCATCTTTTTTTGAAAATTAACATTCTTGTCGAAAATTCTTCTATTTAGTTGAAGATTCATCTATTTTGTAATTTCTATTTAATTTCTTTTAGTTTAAACTTTTCAGGCTGAATATTCAATTACACCAAACTCTCGCTTTCAGTCAAGTGTCGGGGGTTGCCTGCAAATGGCCTTGGACTGATTTCGGGGAGACAGAAAAGTAAACAGTGAGGGCCGGCTGACTCGTTTCCAATTGCAAAATATACATCTATCTCCCTCTGTGTGTGCGCGCGCGCGTGTGTGTGTGTGTGTGTGTGTGCGTCGAAAAAGGGGCTCACTCTAAAAAAATTGAAATCGAGTTTTTTACACCTTTCGATAGTTTTTGAGTTGGTCTATTTAATTAAACCATTGGAACTAATTTCGTGAGTCTTACCTCTCTCCCAAAAGTCGTTTCTATGGGGTGGACATCGACCGCTTTCCCTGAAAAATCTCACTTTTCAGAATAA
>NC_046657.1:21752972-21760882 GCF_010883055.1 Belonocnema kinseyi | reverse complement strand
GAACGGGGTGACTGAAATCGAGAGTTTAGTATATTTGGTTGAAAATGCAACTTTCCTAGTGGAAAATTCAACATTAAAAAAAAGTCTTCTAGGGTTAATAATTTATGTATTTGGCTGAAAATGCAACTCTTTTTGTTTGAATTTCAATCTTTTTTGTTGAAGAATTCAGCATCGTCAAACATCGTTTTGCTGTTAACGTCGTTTATGGACTAAAAGTAGCAGACAATTTAGTGAAATTTCTGGAGAATAATATTGAAAATGTTTGCAAACCTTGTCTCGGTACGTTTCGTATTACCCAGACTGAGAAGAAGCGTCTGACTCGTCATATTGAAATTTCAAAGCGCCTCGGGCCAGCTCTACTCTACTGCAAAAGCAGCAAGAAGCAAAGGAGAAGTGGGTGTTGGAAAACTATAATAATAATCTGATCTCCTTACCCGAGGAAAATAAGGATACTCAACTTTCGTCTTAGAGTCTAGAAAAAATGATCTAGGGAATTTTCAAATCGTACGAGATTGGTAACCGCAAGAAAGGCAAATAAAAACCAAATAAAAAAAATCGATTAAGAAATGCAGCGCCCTCCCAATGTGAAGATTCACAATCTGACTCTTTCCGCGTCTCCGTGGAGACTGAGGCGCTACATTCCAGTGTTGCCAGATGAGTCTCAGGATTTTCCCCCACGACTGTCACTGTGTCATCCAAAATCTCCCTTTGTCAAACTGAAAAATCCCTATATTTCTCCCTATGTAATTTAACTCGATTTTTCAATTCAAAAGAAGCCACTTCAGGTGGAAAGACAGATTTTTTCCAAATCCTGATGTTGTTTGGTATCCTTGCTTGCAATTCCAAAACATCCCAGTGATCCCAAATCAATTGCATCTAATCGCGCAAGCCATCGCGTTCCCGATGATTTAGTTATTTTTCTTGGATTAGACTCAGCTATGATTTTGCGTAATCTGTCGTAATCGATGTTTCTTTTCGTGCTTTTTGAACACCAGGAATGAATTTCTCTCACAGGAAAGTCCAGATTTTTTGGTAGAATATCCCAAGCGCGCTCAGCACAGAGGTGTAAAGAATGTGAAACACACTTTATTTTTACAAGATGTGGAATTATCTCTCTGAGTTTGGATGAAACAAAATTATGCTCACCAGCCATTGCGTTTGCGCCATCAATTTCAATTCCGAGAAGTTTCTCCAATATGAGGCCGTCTTCTTGGAGCTGTTCTTTTAAACTGTTGTTCATCTGTTCTGCTGTCCTTGATTCTAACAAGCATAGTCAAAGCATATCCCGTGTAGAAATTCAAATGGGGAACTAGTCTAGTTCCCGAACATTCAACCCCACTTAAATTCGGGGGCTAGTCGGGTCATCTGACTAGCCCCCGACCAGTAGCGTCACGGTAGATTAGTCGGGGCCTAGTCATCTGGCCCGACTCATCCTAGTCAGGGCCTGATCAGGTACTAGTAGGGGTCATATGATAATACATCCGCGCGGAATATTAACCAAACTCCCCAAAATTTGTGGAACATCCCCTAAAAGTTTGTCAAAATACTTATAATTCAAAAAAATCTCCATAAACTGTTTGTAAATATTTCAAAGTGCTCAAATTTACCCAAGATTTAATGGGGAACATATCCTACAGTTAAAAATACATAAATTTATGTAACTAAAATTCCCCAAAATTTGTGGAATATTAATTTTAAAAAAAACTTCAGCTGGAAGGCAGCAATGGAAGAGCTTCTCTCTGGAGGAACAGCGATGCTGGTCACAGTAGTCTCTGCTCCAGGTAATTACGCTTAGTTACGTGTGGACTGCTGTCTTAAACACTCGACGCGTCATTTCTGTTGCGCGAGAGGCGGCATGTCGCGCCCTTGCGGATTTTCTTTAAAGCTACCAGTCCAAAACCGCAAGACTCAAATGAAGGTGGTAGCGAAATCTGAACTGTACCGTGCTTAATAGTTTACTACTATATTGTTCTTCACTGATTAATCAAAAACTTTTCTCTTTCCAATTTCAACTACACGAATGATTAGACTTTATTTACGTATGGCAAACCTTTCAGATCAACTTAAAAATAAGCATCTGTACAAATTTAGAGTCATATAACTTTCGGCAGACTTTTCACCTACATCTATATGTATTTTTTCCAATATGGATTTTCTTAAAATTCCATACAAAGGTATTTATGAATTTTCTTAGAATTCGCAATTTTCTAAAAAATACTACAAAAAAATAAGATTACGTCTTATTGAAGATTTTGATCGTTATTTTCATAAAAAGTAGATTTTTGTACAAAATTATTAACTTAATAATTATGTATTAAGTATAGTTGAGACGAATTTAACATTAATAAATCTTTTCTCTAAAAAACGGTGTAAAATTGTTGTTAATGTTGTCTTTGTGTTTTAGAATAAAAAAATCATTACACTTTTTTAGATATTACCTCATTTGATAAAACCTTGCCGAAAACTAAGCCATAAGAATAACCCGACCAGAGCCCCACTAGCTCCCGATCAGAGCCTGAAGATTACCCGCACGGAAATTAGTGAACAAAAAGGCCCAACTAGCCCTTGACTAACCACCGACTAGGCCCCGACTAAAATTTTGACAACAAAAAGCCCAACTAATCCCCGATTAGTCCCCGACTGGGTACTCTGTCAAAATTAATAGCCTGACTCGCCCCCGATCAGTACCCGACTTGTAATAGGGCCAAATGGGGTTATTTCCACACGGGATTAAGGATCAGAGCAGTACATTTAGAACTCATTTAAAAATCATTTACTGTATTAATATTGCAGTGCTCAGCAATGACGGCTGCAATCTTTAATTCGAATTTTTTTCTTTTGTCGTCGATTGATTTTTTAAAAAAAACTTTGTCATTTTAGAGGTCTTCTCAATAGCATTAGATTTCGAAATCCAAAATATAAACTGGAAATTGAGACTCTGCATGCATAAGGGTAGATAGAATTTTCCGGCTCAAAAGCAATTACTTTTTTTATTGTTTCTACAAATTTTTCTATAACTTTAATTTCAGGTTATTCAAGTAATACAGAAAAACATTAATCTCATTAAAACATATTTTTAAAATTCTTATTTTTGCTTTGTAAAATAATTTTAAAATAACATTTAAAAGCGTTTTCAGATTCCCATACTTTTACGTATTTTTGAAGAATACGTTTGGAATAGACTGGTGGCATTTTTAAATTCGGAATACAAATCTTCTTCTAATGCTAAAATTCTTGGACATGTCACCGTCGTCATATTTTAACCTATAAATTTTGTGTACACGAAGTCCACTAGATTGCATTCAGAATCACGAAAGAGACCAGGGGTTATTAGCTTGTTTCTATGAAATGTAACTAAACACGTGCGACCTGCTACGTAGTTCCGATGTATTCAATCAATCACATACCATAGGACGTCACTCTTGCTTCGCATGGAAAATCCCTAAAAAAACTCTCTTGGGCAGCAGAATCTCCCTAAGAAAATCCCTATATATTTTTCTCCTAACGTTCACGAGTCTCCGGTATTGCACCCGCCTTCCCCCACCAGTTCACCCTCTACTTTACGGGCCCAATCAAATTTGACCGTTGAGCTTGCGCTAGGATGCACCAGAGAAACACGACGTGACAACCCGTTACTATCCTTAATATAAAATCTCTAAACGATATTGGCGATTTCGATTGTCACAATACTCGATTTCATTGCTATATGTGTGCGACACGAGGCGTCAGTGGATTAAACAGCATTATAAAATATCGAAAAAATTGTCACGATTGCTCGTTCTTTGATAGCTGCACGCGTGCGACAGAGCAAAAATATTTTTGGACAGCGGCATCCGTGAGTTAGACAGTAATGGAACGTTACACGTTTTTTCTTGATATTAATGATCCCAACGGAGCTGTCTTGATCTGCGCTTGTTTGGATTTTAGTGACGTTCATTGGTCACGGTGCGCGTCTGTACTAGATTTTTAAATACATACGCGAACTAGAGCCAAAGAGCGACGCACAGTTCAAGCATGCGCAAGTATTTTTGGATCACTGTTGGGAATAATAATCGAATCAAAATTCAAAGTCGATAATACGAATCAACGCTTCTCCTTTACCAGCAACTTGCCACCCGTACCGCCGCAATACAGGACCCCTGCTTGTTATTTATGATCGAATTCTTATTTCAATGTAATCCTCTCTGCTTGTTATTTATGATCGTATTTTTATTTCAATTTCGGAAAGGACATTTTAAAGCCTTCAAAGCATTTAAACGAGTTGTCTGGACTATTAAATATATCTACCTGGGTGTCTGCGGAGAATTTCTCAGAGCTTCTCAGAGCCTTGAGAATCTTTAGCATATACTCTGAGATTTCTATCGGTAGGGTTAGTATATTCTTAATTACAAATTAATGTTAAAGTTATTATTTTTTATTAATATAAACTTCAACATTAAGTAATATTCCTTTGAAGCATGCAATTTGTAATAATTTTTGTTATCAAAGTCCATTGCTGGTGTAAAATGCGATAACCACTTTTTCAGATTTTGAGGTTAGGAATTAATTTTAGAATACAAGAGCGAACTGCTGGTCATAGAATTAGATCATTTTTGCCACTTTAATATAAATAATCCGTATATCTACAAAAATCTATAAAATATTTTTTGCTATAAAAAGTTACGAAAATGTACTACAAAAACAAAATGTAATATTAACCTCAAAATCTTAATTATTTGCTACCGCATTTTATGTTAGCAATGAAATTTTATAACATATTCCATGCTTCACAGGAATAATACTTATAATGCTAAAGTTTATATTGAATACAAATAATAACTAAAACATTCACTTATAACTAAAAATACACCAATGTTACACTAACGTTACTCAATATCAGAAAAGTACCATTGACCAACTAAAAAGGAACTTACAACAAAATAGTTGAATTCGCAATCAAAAAGATAAATTTTCAAGGGAGAAGTTTTATATTTCTAACAAAAAACACAAATTTTCAACAAAATACAGGAATTTTCAAACACATAATTTCATTTTTAACTTAAAAAGATCAAGTTTCAATAAAGAATATCAAATTTTAAACAAAAATAGAATAATTCAGTTTTTAGTTTATAAATGTTAATATTCAATAAAAAAAAGAAATTTTCTACAGGTTATTTAAAATTTTAACCAGAACAGGCGAATTTGACAGCAAATAGTAAAAGTTTTAAAAAAGAGATGAATTTTCTATGTAAAAAAAATCTTTTTTAACAAATAATAGAATTTTTAACTAACGATTAAAATTGTTTTATAGTAAATTATGCAAGACGTTTTTTCTGATATAAGGCAAAAAAATTGAATTTGGTCATGTATGTTAAGAAGAATAAAAAACAGATTAATTTTTTCCCCATGAAATAATTTTAACTAAAAAGATGAAGTTTCAATAAAAAATATCAAATTTTGAACAAAAATAGAATAATTCAGTTTTTAGCTTATAAAAGTTAATATTCAATCAAAAAGATAAATTTTCAAGGAAGTAGTTTAATATTTCTAACAAAAAACACAAATTTTCAACAAAATACATAAATTTTCAAACCAATAATTCCATTTTTAACTAAAAAAGATCAAGGTTCAATAAAAAATATAAAATTTTAAACAAAAATAGAATAATGCAGTTTTTAGTTGAAAAGTTAATATTCAATAAAAAAATTACATTTTCTACAGATTATTAAAATTTTTAACTAAAATAGATGAATTTGACACTAAGCAATAGAAGTTTTAACAAAAAAGATTAATTTTCAATCACAAAGGTTAATTTTTTATTGAAGAAATTTTTTAAGATAAATAACAGAATTTTTTAGACATTTTTGATGGAAGTTGTTGGCTTTCAGGTTTAGGTGAATTGAAACTAATTAAGTTGTTTCAAACATTTCGGCACACAATAGTGGCCTTCATCAGTGTATTTTATTAAATCTGTGAAAAGTATACAATATCTTGTAGGTACGAAGTTTTACAATTGGAAGCATTATTTTTTTATTAATATCTTAGTTGTGAACTAATAAAAAATGAAAATTATTTATTTTTAAATTAAATTTTGTTTATTAAGAACTATTGATAAATCTTGCAGTACTCTTAAAACATTATTTTATTTTAAAGAAGTACAATAGATGAGAAAACAATATCAATGTAGTCGAAAAACTTTTGTTATCAATTTTTTATTTAATGAAACAATTTTCAATTGAAAAAGTTGTTTACAAATTATTTTTTTCAGTGACGTATAAGTAATTATATTAAATTTTTTATTATTTTATTCCTTTTATGTAATTTTGCAAATAATCTGTTTGTACAAAAATTATTATTATAAATTGTAAGAAACCTTACACAGATGTAAATTGTTTTCAACTAAATTAATTTTAAATCCTAGAACAATATAATAAAAAGTACTTAGAATAAGATAGAATTCACTTCAAATCAAGCAGGCTCTATACATTATTTAGCAAAATCTCTCAGCGATAAAATTTTTTTTATAGTAAATAATACAAGGAGTTTTTTCCTCATATAAGACAATAAAAACTCGAATTTAGACACCTATGTTAAAAATTTAAAAAAAAAACAGATTAATTTTTTACCCATAAAATTAATTCTCTACAACAAACTATTAGTTTTTAACCAACAATGATATAATCCAAATTTTCCTTGAAGACATTAATTATTGATAAACAAAAAATCAAGAAAATAGTTGAATCCTCAAAAAACAAGGTAAGAATTTAACAAAAAAAATTAATTTTCTACCAAAAAGACGAATTTTCACCTAAAAAAAAATAATTTTCAATTATAAATATAATTTTTCATCCTAAAATGGTGGATATAAATTTTTAGTAAAATAATTAAATCCTCAATCAAAAAGATGAATTTTCAAACAAATATTGGAGTTTTCAAATAAAAAAGATAAATTTTTTATTTAAAATATAAATATATAGAACCAGAAATAGGAATATTCCGTTTTAGCTGAAAGAATTAATATTTAACAAGAAACAATTAAATTTTCAAAAAATTAGTTGAAATTTATTAAAATAGATGAATTTGATAACACATAGTTGAAGTTTCAAACAAACAGCACAAACGCAAGTTTGAGCGCGCTTAAGGGGCGCGACGGATGAATCTTGCGCTTCGCGCTCGGATATTTATTGTTTGCACTTGGAATGGTTCAATAAAACGTTATCAAAAAGATCTCTTTCATATTCCAGTATTTATGGGCGTCTTCATATTCTGAATTGTCTACTTGAGTATAGATTAAGATTCTCAAAGCTCTGTAGGCTTTGAAGTACACATTCTCATCGTGACACTCGCGCTGTGCGCTCAATTTCTGACAGACATTTATAAACAGGTTTTGTTCAATCTTTTTCTTTCTCGTAACTTTCGTCGTTTTTACACACAATTTTATTTTATTCTTTTATTGTCAATGTTATCTTTCACGAATAAAATAAAAAGTACGCATCCTATCAAGAAGTGATTCGTAAAGAAATTTTGGATCTTTTTTGGCACGACAATTTTTGTTAATTTATCTTTTTTGTATCCTAGATAGTTTGTCCAAGAATGGAATATTATATTTTTCATTATTTTTTGTGCAATAAAAAATTTGAATTTTCGATTTTGTAAGAAAATCCAAAAATTTGTTATGATAATCTTGTAGGACTTTCAAAAAGGAATGTTTTTCTTCTTTTGACTTTTTTTCATATCGTTCGTTTTTTGGCTTAACCCTTAAACGGTCAAAACGCCACTACCGGGACACTGCTTTTCAACGGCCAATAACTAAGACTATCCGACACTAGAAAAAATTGAGACACATATATTTTTATTGCTTAAGGTGGCTTGGGCGCTTTTTAAAAAAATCACAGGCAGTTCTGAAAATTTGATATTATCGAAAGAAAATA
>NC_046657.1:21749478-21752872 GCF_010883055.1 Belonocnema kinseyi | reverse complement strand
TTATGGTCTGAACAAAGTGGAGAATCAATTCATCAGGAGTTTTTGAAATTCTGGAATAAACATAAAGTTAGTCACTCTAATCATACCTTATATGCAGAGAAGCTAAGAATTGCTGTAGTTGAATTATTTTCAAAACATTTATGAAGTGCCTTTTACATTGAAGTTGTTATCCATATTTATTGACGTTAATTTTATTGTTTTGATAAATTACAAATCTTATTTACAATGTTAAGAAGTGAAAAAAAAAATAATGGGGTCAGCCAACCACCACGTCCTCGTCGTTGATCCTGGGTTAAAAGAAGAGTGGTTATTAATAAAAAAATTATAGTTTTCCCTTAAAATTTGTAAAAAAACGATCAGCTAGGATTTTGATTCCAGATTTTTTCAATTCTTGAAAGCCTTCCAAACAAATCTACCTAGTCCGTTTTTTTCGGCATGGCCGACCAGCTAAAAGTGGCTTCCAGCTCACCGTGCACCATGATCAAAACATTTCTGGGACTCGTTACTATGTGGCCCTCTCGTTCAACCGATTTCAATTCTTTTTTTGTTATGTTGGAAGAAGTATCATTGATACTATCATGATTGAGATTTGTTGAAGTGACGCCGTATTGTGTAAATCTATCTTTGTGGTTTGGATTATTCACGAAAAAAAATGTCATCGACTTTGCACAATGCTATCGTTATCCGTGAGCATTTGGCTAAAAACAAAACGAATACCATCCAACAACCACCGAATTCACCTGATTTAGCTCCCTGCGATTTTTTGCTATTCGGCCGACTCAAGAAACCGCTCCGCGGAATGCGTTACAGCACCCGAGATAAGGTCTATAAACCAAATATAAAAAATGCTTCGAGGATTGGATCAAGCGCTGGTATAAGTGCGTTGCAGTCGATAGGGAGTACTGTGAAGGGGACAATATCGATTATGATGAATAAACTTGTATTTTTGATTTTCAAAATAAAGGCCTAAAACTTTTTGATCAAGGTGGTATACATGTCAAAGATAGGGTTACTGACGATAACCAGCATTTTGTGGCCTTTCTATTTTACCTAGAAGATCCTATGTTAGCCTAAAATATTTAGAAAATGCCTGCCTTTTTTCAATCGAAAAGGTTTTAATGCAAAGTAATCTAAGCAACTATATATAAAGATAATTGAAATACCTTAACGATTTAGTGAAAGCAAAAATCTTTTCCCGCAAACTCCAGGATTCACTGGGTAATTTACATCCTGTGGTATGGTCGAGTAAAGGCTTAGTAACTCAAGGTGTTTGTTCTGAGACAGGGCACGTGCATCCGCCCAGTTACGAATAGCTTCAATTTCAGGTCGACGTCAACGTTTTGCTGCAGACGACATATACTACGAATTATACTAATGCCCTGCCGGAAGCACGAGAGTCGGGTGAAGTCTGAACAAGCGAAGGAACGGAAGAAAACATAGAGATGATGAATTAGTTTTGTCTGCAAATTTAAACAATTTGTCTACTTTATAAATATTAACTATAGAGCATGACGTTGTTTTTAGAAGTTGGTGAGCGTCTCCATTCCAAAGGAGGAAAACAAAAGGTTTTCAAAAAACGCAACGTTTGTCCTACCCACGCAATTTGGAATGATTGTAAAGCTCGTAAACCTTCTCCCGCAAAGTAAAACGAGACACACTTGTAGATAAACTCGAAAATTTAATGAGGTCTATAAATTTGTAAATGTTTATTTACGAGGAAAAGCCAGGTAAATAATTAATTCATTTGCTTTTCTAGGAGGAAGCAACATTTTAGTTTTAATGATGACACTACGCGTGAAAAATTAATTATTCTAAAGGAAAAAGTTTAAAAGACGGACTATTTGAGAGAAAATGCCCACAATCTGAAAACTGTCAAGAATTTATTTCAGCTGCTTCCATCTCGGTTACAAAATATATTTCTATTTAAAATAAATAAAAGATCATCTTCTTTTTGTCTCAGTTTTATTTATACATTCTAAGTGACAATCTTTCTCGGAATAAAACCCGGCAACCCATTCACTATCCTGCCGTGAAAATGTGTTCGTAAGAAATCTCTGGCAAGTCTCCAAGAGATTTTAAACTAGTAAAAATTCTACATTCTTTTCTTTGTATTTTTTGTGAGGCGAGCACGAGAAAACTCGTTTAAAATAATCTGTTTTCATTTGAACTTTAGGAAGAGCGAAGAGAAATTTTTTTGTCATAATTAAAAGATCCTAAATTTAAAAAAAAAATTAATAGAAGTCATTATAAGAAAAGAGCGATAAGAATTAAATGTAAAGCGCCCTTTTAAGAAAAAGAATAACGACCGGAACTCTGATGCATTTCAGCTGAGACCAGGCTGTGGTCACTCAATACTTTAGGAGTGCAGACCTATAATCGATGGTGGCGCCATCAAAGGAGCCCGCAGGTTTTTAAGATAAGATAATAGATTTGTGAGGTTATATCTAGATTATTTGTAGATAATATAATTAAGAAACCTAATAAACTGAAAACCCCAATAGAAAAACAAATAAAAATAAATAAAGGAATAATTATTCATATATTTCTTCTTGTTTTTCTATTATCTTTTCATAAAAACGTGTTTTAAGGAAAAACGAAAGATGATGGAGGTATCTTTGAAAGCAGTTTTCATTTAAATTTTGTAATCATTTTGGACATCAATTTTCGTATCTGCAAGCTGCTTTCTCAAAATATTACTCTCTTTTTATAGTAATAATACAGAAGGTCCCGCCCCCTCTTTTAATTTTCAGTTATCTACTTCAACGATAATCACCAGCTCGAAAATGATGACAACAAATTACATATCAGCTCTCAAACACTTCTTAATGGGTTAGGTTTCACATGCGTTGACTTTCGGAAAAGAACAAGGGAGTAAGAGAGATAGATCAAACGTTGACCCCTGAGCGATGTGTAGCGGGGAAAGTCCTACAGAGCCATCTAACGAGTCCGCAAAACAGGATCAAAGTATGTGTCTTCAAGGTTGCCAATGTTAGTGACCACAGCCTGACTGAGACCAAAGATATTATAAACGTAGATGCGGTACGGGGCGTCGGAGTGGGGAATTATATATATATATATAGGACATCACATTTTCTGCCCGATCGAGGTGCTGCCCTCATCGTACTACGAAGTCGAATTCTTGTTTTCTCATTCTTCGTAAAATATGACGGTAAAGCAGTAGAAAGATTTTTTGAGGTTAGAAAAGTTTGACATGTATGTATCGCTGAATTTTTTCAGATCTGAAGCTTGATCCAGGTTTTCGGTACAATCTTTTTTTTAATTATAAAAAAACTGTTCTCGAAAAATCATATTTTTAATTTTTTTTAAATTATTATAAAAAGACATTTCGAGATAAACAAGTGTGGAAAACATTGTTCTTTGACAAATTATTTTT
>NC_046657.1:21745710-21749378 GCF_010883055.1 Belonocnema kinseyi | reverse complement strand
GCAAGGTTTTTTCGATTCTTGAAAGCCTTCCAAACAAATCTACCTAGTCCGTTTTTTTCGGCATGGCCGACCAGCTAAAAGTGGCTTCCAGCTCACCGTGTAACTCACGATGTTTTGATCGTGGTGGTAGGTCCTGTGCGTGTGCTAGCTATGCGTATGAGAAACACGACGCGAATTAATGTCCCCACTAGTAGTCTTGCGCGCGCCACAGCGCGCCTATTTATCTTTTTTTTGAAAAAGACTAAATGAAAATCCTATCTTTTCTATGTTATGCATATTTAATGAACGTTACAAAATATTGGTATGAAATAAAAGAAGACACCAGGGAATGAGTTCTCTATATGAAATTGTAATTAATCTTATATAATAGGATTTCAACAAACTTTATATTTTTTGGTATAAAATGAAATTAAACTATTTTATTCCAAATGAGCTTTTTTTATTAAAAATTAATTTACACCTAATATTTATGAATAGTATTCATTACTATTTTTTAACTCACGTTGAAGATAATCATATTCTTTAAATAATGAACTTTGCATTTTTAAACCACAATCTTTATAAATCACTTTAGCGAAATTTTTGAATGCGCATTATAATAATCAATGACCTTATAGGTAGAAAACCCATGTAATAAGCTTGTTGCCACTCTGTAAACTCTCCCCTGAAAATGTTGGCCAAGTCTCCCCAATATTAGTACATGCGTTCAATGTCACACAAATTTGAGTAATAACTGTTTCATTATTCCCACTTATACAAAATCATTACACTGCTTTGTAAAGAATAACGCGATATATGATTACTGTACGGATTTTGATAACAAGAAAAGATCAATCCTTACAAAGTTGGAAAAAAATTACATTATTGAACGCAAATTTCTGCCAATTGTCGAATATCGGGTTTAGTTAAGTCTTCCACTTTCCCCTGGACTTTTCACATTAAAGTTTATGAAAAACATAAATATTTTCTTTAAAATTAAACTAATAATTATTATATTTCAAATTACATTGAAATAATTGAAATTTGTATTAAAAATAACACTTTCAACAAATAAATACTTGAAAACTTATCATTTGGGGTCATGGTGTTGTGAAAAATGTGGTTTATGGTGGTAGATGGAGGGTAAAGGTGTTATAACTATTTTACAGAAAAATAGTCAAAAGTTTAAGAATTGGGACACATTTTTTTATTTCCTAACTGACAATTCTTTATTTGTTGAAAATTCGTCTTTCAAGTTGAAAAATTCATAATTTTAGTTAAAAATTCATCTCTTTGGTTACAAAATTTACTTTTTTTTTTAAATTCTTTTTTTTCAGAAATTCAACTGTGACATTTTTGGTAGAAAATTAATTTTTTAAATTAAAGTGTGGTCTTTTTTAGTTACAAATCTAACTAATTGTTGAAACATTTAGGGATTTTGTTAAAAATTCGTCTTTTTTAGTAGAAAATTAATCTTCTTGTTTGAACATTCATCTTGCTAATTTAGGATTCAACCATTTTTCTGACAATTTTTTTTTCAAAAATAATTTATTGAAGTGAAAATTTAACTGTTTTGGTAGAGAACTCACCATTTTTTTCAATCACACTTCTTTAAGTTGAAAATTAATTTTTAAACTAAAAACTGAACAATCCTATTTCTTGTTGAATATTAAGTTAATAATTGAAGCTTCATCTGTTTCGGTTTAAAACGAACCTTCTTGATTGAAAATTCAAATATTTTCTTCAAATTTCTATTTTTTTCAAATTGATTCCTATAATGGTAAAATTTACTTGTATTACTTTTGGTTAAAAATGATATTTTTTAGATAAAAATCACACATTTGTTTAAAACTTTCTAAACTTTGTAGAAAATTCGAAAAATTGTGTAGAAAAGTAATATTCTTAATTGAAAATTAATATTTTTCATTAAGGATTCAGTTATTTAAAAAAAAGTCCTTTTCAGTTTGTCGAAAACCAATTTCTTTAAAAGAAATTTCAATTCTACTATTTTTGGTTGAAAATTAATATTTTAAATTGAAAATTGACCTTTCATATTTAATAATTTAATTTTTTAAATTTTTCTGTTTTGGTAGAAAATTAATCCTTTTGGTTTTAAATCGATTTTTTTCTTTAAAGATTAAAGTCATCATTTTTGGTAGAAAAATAAACTTCTTAATTGAAATTTCATCTTTTTTCGAGAATTCTATTATTTTCTTAAAAATTGCTTTTTTGGTGAAAAATTTATTTATTTAAGAAAAAATTCGATTATACTATTTTTGATAGAAAAATGATATTTAGAAAAACATTGATTTATTTTGTTAAAAATGTATTTTTTTGAAACCGTCTTTTTCAGGTAGGAAATTAATCTTCGTGGTTGAAAATTCATCTTCTTCATTGAGGATTCAATTATTTTTTTGAAAATTCCTTCATAGTTAGTCAAAAATTAATTTATGTAAAATAAAATTGGATATATTTTTTGTTAGAGAATTGATATTTGAAATTAAAAATTGATATTTTTAGTTGAAAATTCAACCATTTGTTTCAAAATGCACATATTTCGATGAAAATTCGTGTGTTTTGTAGGAAATTAGTCTTCTTGGTTGTGAATTGATCTTTGTGATTAAGAACAAAACTATTAAGTTGCCATACCTTTTTTTTTTGTTAAAAATTAAATTCTTTAACTAAAAATTTAACTATCCCACTTTCGGTGAAACATTGAAATTTTGAATTACAAATTTATATTTTTGTGTTGAAAATTCAGTTATTTGTTTCAAACATCGTCTTTTTACATTCTCAACATTTATGATTGAGAAAGTATTAGAATTGTCGAAAATTTGACATCACAGATTTTCAACGGATCTTCACGTTTCGAGACCCTCTGAATCCGAAAATTAGGTTTTAACGATGGCGTCTGTTTGTCTGTCCGTCCGGCCGTCTGTCCATAAACACGATAACTCTCGAAAAAATGAACGGATCAAATCCACCTTTGGCACCTACAACATATTTAAAAATTTGTTATCGATTAATTTTGATAGGACGCGTATTTTTGGTTTTAATCATAAAAATGACCTTGAAAATAAAAATTTAAAATTTTTGGAAAACGACCAAACGTATGAAAGCGAATTGAAAGACAAAAGCTTTTCACCCAAAAAACATATGCAAATCTTTGAAAATCAGATGCAAATCTCTCGTTTTTAATTAGTTTATTAATCAAAATTGGTATGAACAAATAAAAAATTCCAATATTACATCAAAAGAAGCCATTTTTGATGAAAATTCAAAAAGTGAGCGCATTTTGAACATTTTTGAGACCACTTTTTTCTGAATTGAAAATTCTATGTACGGATATTTATTGTATTAAAAAAAACAATTTATCATAATGAATTTTTTCGATAAAAAGAAAATTCTCAGAGTTATAGCATTTTCAACATTTTTTAAATCGACGAAAATCAAAATATTAACCCTTAAACGGCCAAAACGCCACTACCGGGACACTGCTTTTCAACGGGCAATAACTAAGACTATTCGACACTAAAAAAAATTGAGACACATATATTTTTATTGCTTAAGATCTCCTCTTTCCGAAGGTGCCAATGAAATTCTTCAAAAAATTTATTTATTATCCCAAAATGCAGTTTAAACAAAAAAAAAACGTGATTTTTCGTGCCTATTTTTTTTTTGTGAACCAT
>NC_046657.1:21744489-21745610 GCF_010883055.1 Belonocnema kinseyi | reverse complement strand
TCAGTATTTTCAAAATGGCGTCTTAATGGCAAAATTTTTGTGAAAACATTCATGAATTTTTTTACAATAAACGATGCGCTTTTCGGAAAAATCATCAAGAATGTAAAGTTCTTGTAATCAGCCAAGAAATACGCCTGAATTTTTTCGAAGCGTTTTGAGCAAAATTTTGGATTTTGCATATGAACAATTTTTGCAAAATTCGCGCATTGTCATCCTGGGAATTTTCGAGTAAACCCAGCAAAAAAAAAAAAAATGCCAAAGCGTAAAGCCTCAAAAATTGCAACAAACTCCGAATCGGAATGGGATTCTCATGAAAATGATGAACGTATCATCATACCTAATTCAGATTACTCTGGCTCTGATGGAGATGATTCATCAGATGACGAGAGTTCGGGATCGGAATTTCCCAGACCGAATGAATCATATAGATCTGTTTTCCATAACTACACAGCATCTCAAAAACAATTCGAACCAAATCACGTTTTTTCATGAAGTAACGAAGAAAAAGTTTGCCCTGGAAATTCCTGTGAAGAAATCAACAGGAAATATTTGTCGTAATCAAAACTAGGTGATTTCGAAACTCACAGATACGAATCACGAACAAGAGCATTATGTAATAATGAACAGTGTCGCCAGAGGACTACTAGATTTTGCATTGATTGCAACATGTATTGCTGCTTAAATTGTTTCTCAAAATGACATTCTGAAACAGCAGGATCAAAATGATTTCAACGGATTGAAATCTGAAATGAAAAAAATTCTCCATAAAAAAAAACATTAAAAAATGTAAAAAAAAATATAAAATCCCTTTAAAAAAAAGAGAGACTATCGATATTCGTGGACCTCCACGTTGGTGATAGTTGGGCAACGTAAACTTTGTTTGCGGCAGACGGACGATAGATATTCGTGAATCATTTTACTCTTACAGGATGCTTAGAACTATGAAAATTTTTTATTGAAAAACTATGCGCTTTTCGGAAAATTTGTCAAGAATAAAAAGCTCTTGTAATAAAAGTTTCTTGCAAAAATTGTTCATATGCAAAATCCAAAATTTTGCTCAAAACGCTTCGAAAAAATTCAGGCGTATTCCTTGGCTGATTACAAGAACTTTTTATTCGTGA
>NC_046657.1:21739382-21744389 GCF_010883055.1 Belonocnema kinseyi | reverse complement strand
TCTGATCCAATTCAGAAATACATACAATTGCTTTGAAAAAAAATTTTAATTCAGAAATATTTCATTTAAACGCTCAATAATTCATACGTATAAAATACAAACATTTAACACCTTTTAATTTTACAATTTTTTAAATTAAATTATTTAAAAATACGAAATAACCGTTTAAAAATTTTTATGACTTTAACATTTGAGAGATTTCTGGTTAAAAATACAAATTACGCTATTATTTTTAAGGTTCAACAGTTTTTAATCAAAAATTAAAACTTCTTTTGTTGTTGAAGATTTGTCATTTTAGTAGAAAATGTAATCATTTTGTTGGAAATTTGTATTTCTCTTTTTTTTGAGTTGAAAATTCAATTATTTTGATAGTAAGTTCATTCCTAACATTTTCAATTGGCGAACTAAAATTTTCATCTCTAAATAACAATGCAAAAACATTAATCTGGAACAACTTAAATTAAAAACAATGTAACTTTTATTTTAAAAAGTTTCTAGTTAAAAAATTAATTTAATCGTTCAATGTTTAATGTTACGAACTGAAATTTTTTTGAATTATTATCATTTTGAACCTTAAAAATAATAGCGTAATTTGTATTTTTTAACCAGAAATCTCTTTAAATGTTAAAGTCAGCAGGCTCCCCGCTGTGAGCATGCGACTCCTTTTTTTCTACCATGGATGACCCTTCCATTGTTATGAGATGGAGACCTGTTACAATAACTATAGTTATAAAGTTATGACACAATGAAATTTAAATTAGCTGAATTAATTGCGTGATAAAATTTAATAATATGGAAAAAAAGTTCATAAAAATCAGTTAATATTTTCACTTAAAAAGGAAGCATTCGCAGATCTTGGAAATGTAAAATCATTGGATCTCTAAAATTGTTTTGGAAAATAAATTTCAATAACTGTACACATTATTTTATGAGAGCCAATTCCAAATTTATTATAAATTTATAAATGCATACATACATAAATAACAATCTCTCGTATACATTGTTTATAACATTTCTTAATATCAACATTTGATTGAATGATGTGAAGATATGCACCTTTAGACACGTTTATAATGTTCCTACACGTTTACTATACTTTCGCATACACATACAAGTATAGTATAAATATTAATAAGTCATTTATTGTTTTCTTCATTTTTCTGTATAATAACGATAACATAAGCGACAAACAGTTAAAAAATATGAAAAACGAAAACTCAAGAAATGAGCACATTTAGCATGAATTTATTTCAATACTAATAATGGAGGTACTAGAATTCATGTCCATTTAATCAGAAGTAGGATGATCATTAGACATAAGTGCTAATTTTACTTATACATATTTTTAAATGTTTCAATAATTTACACATTATTTAATAAGTAAGATGAAGATATACAATTTAAACAATATTTTACAGGATTCTGGTATATTAAATTTACATTTCCGGAATATGATCAATATTTTTTTAAATATTAAAATTTTCTTTATTTCGCTCTAATTGAAGAACTTCATGAAAATAATTTCGAAATGTATTTATATCTAGCAGAAGTTTAGATTGACATTTCTTAATCTTACAAACAAATACTTCTATTTACATTTTTTTGAAAATTCGGAAAAATTTCAAAACGAAGAGATGTATATAAATGATGTAATTTTGTTCGGAATTACGAATGAGATGAGGATAATTTGAAAGGCATTTTAAAAATCGTTATAAAAATCATTAAAAATTTCGAAAACTCATAAGAAAATCTTGTTTCAAATTTGGAAAAATCTCTAACTTTTCGAATTTTAGTTTAAACGGAGAATTTAATAAGGATTGTTTAAAAGTATATTTCATACCGGGTGAACATATTTAATTCAATTTCCTAATGTATCAGAAAAATAACAGCTCACATTTTTTGAAGCTTTTCAAAATATTGAACAGCATATAACTTTTCTAATTTTTATTGAAATTACAAAGTTTATTTGGATATTTTCAAGTTTTTTATTTATCTATAATAAACATTGACAAAGATTTCTTAAACTTGAAGAACATACCAAAATACAGACAGTTGTCGACAAAATTGTCCAATTTTCTGACTTTGTGAGTGTTCAAACATACAGATCCATTAAAAATTTTAGATCGGAATTTCTTGATTCTGTTCAGAATTATTCAGAATAAATGACAGGAAATAGGACACATGCATGAATATGACGTGAGAAAAAATGTTTACTGTCTACACACTGAAATGAAATCACAATGAGATCGCATATTCAACCTAATGTGTTGGATAAGCTTGTTTCTCGATACCAAGTCGTTCGATATTAGACTGAATATTTGAGTTAATTGAAAGCATCAGATCAGTTTCAATACTTATTAATCTATTGCGATATTTATTTTTCAAAAACGTTACCGTTGAAAATCCTAACTCGCACAGACAGGAAGTCGGAAAGGGCATTAAAATTTGCAAAGCTTGATATGAAAGTTGTGGGTATTTATCTTGAAGAAATACCCAAAACTGAAGAACTGGGGGAATGAGTATTCAGCTTTCATTTGCAGGTGGACACTCAAATCAAACAATTGATGTTGCACATTTGTTTGGATTTGAGCATTTTGAACAACAACTGCATTGAAAGGGCTGATTACACACTCATTTTCGTACTCCCGAAGAGGGGAAAAATATTCTCTGATTAAAACTTTCATTTCAGTTAAGTGAGTTGTAAACAAATCTGAAGCATATGCATCTGGTGCATCGCTTGTAGAATGGACTTTCAGTAGAGGAAATGCGTCAAATTGATGCATTATTAGTTGATGAACCCAATAATCAATTTTTAACAAGAATCCTTTCAGTTCATACTGAAGAGTGATTATATCACTATTACGGCCTTGCATTGGTGTATTGAGATCATTAACTAGAGCAAAAATATCTGCTAAATAGCTCATTTTGCAAACCCACCTTTGGTCATCAAATTCATGCGCCAGAGGACTGTTATCGTTGCATAAGAACAAATAAACTTCGTCTTTTAATAACACTAATCTATTCAGAACTTTGCCCCGGGATAGCCACCTACTTCTGTATAATACATTAAGTGTACAAAATCTGCTCTCAATTCCAAGCACAGTTCTTCGAATAAAAGCGACTGGAAAGACGAAGTTTTTATGTAATTTACAATACTGACACAGTTCTCCATCACAGACTTCAAATCACCTGTAGAGGTTTCACAGCCAGTGCATATCTATGAATCATGCAATGTGTCCATTTCGCATTTAGCGCTATTTCTAAAATTCGTGTGACAAACCCTAAATTCTTTACCGTCATCGCAGCGGCTCCGTCTGTGCAAATGACAATACATTTGTTCCCATTGAAGTCGAAGAAAGCAACTTTTTGGATCCTCGCAGCGAAAAGGCATGTTCCTGTGGTTCTTCTCGGCAACGCTAAACAAAACAACATTCTCTCCTCTATGTCTTCCGCTGCCACGTACTTCACGAAGCACAGTAGCTGAACAGCACCGGAAACATCTACTGATTCGTCGAATTGCATAGAGAAAAATGGAATTTTTCTCAAAGCAAATGTCAATTGTTCTTCAACATCACTCGACATGTCTGCAATTCTTTGGTGAACCGAGTTTTTTGAATGAGGCATTTGTGCAATTTTCCTAGCAGCATCTTGTCCCAAGATTTCACGTACAGCGGCGACCATTATGGGCATGACTGTCATTTCCATCAAAGTATGTGGTTTTGAGTTCCTGGCAATTGTTAATGCTAAATGAAATGAGACATTCAACAATTTCATATTGTCAGAAGAGTCAATGCTATCCATTCCATTGTTTGATAATAGCTTGCCCTCCTCAAGGAGTCGAGCTTCCAACTTTCCTTGAAAGTAGTGCAGCGGCTTATCTGCATCATCCGGGTGTGTGATGCCCAAATGCCTTTTTAATCTCGAAGGTGCCTTCGAAGATGGAGATAATTTCGCGAGACACAAAACACACTGAGGCTGGTTTTCCTCCAACCGGAAAACGTATGTCAGACAATCACTAATGTCTCGTTTCAACGGGCACGGCACTCATAAAATTTCAAATATTAAATTTAAATTGTCCACGTTCACTTGTACAATTTCCGTTACTTATGCAATCTTTTTACCGAAACTTATTTAGCTATTTCTCATAGAACTTAGAGCAGAAAGGTAGATCCTTCTATCTTGACTCTCTGAAGAAATCTGACAAATTTTCTGCAAAGTAGGAGTGAGACTTTCTAATTTTGAGAGGAATACCAGAGATATAATTTACGATGCAGTATTTTGTTGGAAAAATTGAATGCAACTGAAAGCATGAATCTTACTTCGACGGATCGTCATATCATAAATTCTGAAAGCTCCTTCAAGCTTCAAGCATCTTTGGAGTAACAGTTGGAAATTTGCATTTTGCCGACCTGCGTAAGGAGGTTGCAATGCGAAAGTAGTCATATTTAAATAGGAAAAGTAATCTGTCTCGAATCAGACAGGTTCTACCCTTGAAGTCGCAGAATATTGTTCATATTTTACAAATTTTTGGTTACAAAATTTCAATTTTTGTAATATGACAAGATATTTATAATACATACATATATATATATAATTGAAAATTTGTCATAAGGACAACCGCAGGATTTCGCCGGGAGCGAGTGCTAATCTGAAAAATTGCACCCGCTTCCAGCGAAATCGCGGTAAAATTTCAGCCACAATCACGTCTCACAACCGTGAGATAGGTGGTTACAGTCTGTAAAGGAATCAATACGACGATCCAGCAAAAGCCTCGTGCACCCTAAGAACACGGAGCGACCCAAGGACAACCGCCTTCTGCATTTTTCCCGCAAGTGTTCTAGCATATTGTTGACACGCAGAGATGCTTTTTAGGATATTAGCAAGTGAAAGCTTGGCACCTCCAAGAGTGCCGACGATAAGGACGATCATTTCAACAGAATATTCCGGGTACAATCGTTGCAACTCCCTTATAAGGTCTCGATACCTCTCTTTCTTTTCATTCTCCTT
>NC_046657.1:21738078-21739282 GCF_010883055.1 Belonocnema kinseyi | reverse complement strand
TCAGAAATTTTTATTATCTTCAAAAGTAATGCAAATTTTTAAATGTTTTTGGGCTCATTTTAGAGGCTATTTTCACACAGTATTATAATATTACCATACCGCGTGAAAATAGTCTTAAAATGGGCACAAAATCATTCAACAATGTTCATTATTTTGGAAATTATTAAAAATTTAAGAGAACATTGAAGAAATGGAAAATTTAGTAAAATATTTGTTGGGGAATTTTAATAGGCTGTGTTAGATTTGCTTCATAATGACGAAAACATTAAAAACAGACAGATAAAAATGAGTTAATATCTTCAAAAGTTATTGCACTTTTGTTACGCTGCAAAGTTATTCAACAATCGATTTTCGGGGACAAATTCAGCTAGAGGTTGTAATTGTTGGTTGATTTTCATGCACAAACACAAATATCATAAGAATAAGTTCAAGAAAAATGTAATTCTTACAACAAATTTTATAAAGAAATTTGTAAAAATAGAAATTATATAGAATCAAATATTTTCTCTTCATGAAAAATTGTCTTCAAATACACCACAATGTTATTTCACATTACAATTTTTCACAGGCATAGGTATTAGTAATTTTTATTAACAAATTATATGAAAATTGCAATATTTTCGTGTTTTTACAGAAAAAATGATTTTTTTAAGAATACTAGCTGCTGAAAAAATATATATAAATACTATTGACTAACAAGATTTTTAATGTGAAATGACACTTTGTTGTATTGAAAGTTGATTTGTCATGACAAAGAAAAACGTTTTGATCCTTTAAAAGTTCAATAAATGTATTTTAGTTTATAAAATTTGTTTATTACAGTGAAATGTTTGCTGCAATAATTTATTATTATGATATATGTGTCTTTGCATCAATTTCTATTGATATCCGTTGTACTTTGCCGGTTTACACGATGATGAAAAATTCTAATTTTTCTAATTGTTCAATAAAATAACATTTAACACATGATGCAAATGGAAATTCGACCTCAAGGAATTGATGTGGATTTTTATCCAGAGTATTTGTTTTGTTTTAACTTTAAAATCGATAAAAATTGTAACCTCTCCCTTAATTTGTGCGAGAAAATCCATTACTGGATCGCTTTGCAGAGTAATGAAAGTGCAATAACTTTTGAAGTTATTAACCGATTTTTACATTCTCATCAAGATAAGGTATTAGATTTGTGTAAAATTTGACCCCCCCC
>NC_046657.1:21737356-21737989 GCF_010883055.1 Belonocnema kinseyi | reverse complement strand
TGTGTGTGTGTGTGTGTGTGTGTGTGTGTGTGTGTGTGTGTGTGTCTGTAAATTTCTAGTTTGTCAGCACGATAACTTTCAAAAGATTTGACAGATTTAATTGGCCTTTGGTATACTATTTTAGTGTCCTAAAATAAAGGTCAAGTTCGTGAGCCAGCCATTTTGGCTGGACTTTCAAAAAGTGAGCGTACTTTGAAAATTTTTGAGACAATTTATCCTAATGACTTTTTTTTATAGAACCAAAATTTACCACAGTTATAGCATTTACAAAATTTTAAAAACCACACGAAAATCAACATTTTAAGTCAAATAACGCAAGATATGAAAAAAAGTCAAGAAAAGAAAAATGTTTCTTTTCCAATGCCCACAAGATTATTAAAAAAAAAAAGTGTTTTTGGTTTCGTACCTAAAGGAGTGCCGCACATTGGGAAGAAAAATGACTGTTTTGGTTTAGAATAAAATGCAGCCCACAGATCTTTACCAATTTGTTCAAATCGCTTAATATTTGTGGGCTGTACGTTTTTTTGAACCATAAATGGAATGTTTTACCCACTGTGGGCCGGGAATGTGAGAATGAGATCATATGAACTCCCATCTAACACAACGCTGCTGAAGGTTGTTTGAAATTCTCAG
>NC_046657.1:21718781-21737346 GCF_010883055.1 Belonocnema kinseyi | reverse complement strand
CCCCCCCCCCCCCAACCCTCGTTAATCGAAGTTTTGTTGACAGATGTTGCAGTAAAATGTTTAATAACAAACTTTTTTAAAGAATGCGCATTTTTTTAAAAAGAGACAATGAAACTGCGTCTGTTTTAATATCAATGAATGTTATGAATTGTAATAATATACATTTATGGAAATGATATACAAGTTGAGATACAAACTCGAGTGCGAAGCACAAGATACGTGATAAGAATGTATTCGTTAAAGCCGAAGGAGCTTTAACAAAAAAAAGACACTATCACTAAATTACTGTTGTCGATGTTTTTATTTTAAGTTTAAAAAAATCTGTGCACAAGTGTAAGCAATATACAAAGACCGAGCGCGGAGCGCGAGGTAAATACATTATCGAGTGCGGAGCGCGAGAACCAACAGTCACGCGCCCCAGGCGCGCTCAAACTTGCGAGCCGCGCGCGCAGCGCGCTACGAGAATGTGTCCGCGAGGCGGGCAATCAGCTCTAATTTTCTAACAATGGGAAGGTTGAGCGCCGCCAGCCAGCACGCCCGCACCACAAGCAGTTAAGTGTCCCCCCTTGGGTTTAAGTATTTTGAAAAAATTTGAGGGTGGCAGCCCTACCGCTCCCCAGAAACAGCGAAAAAAGTTTGGGAATCTAAAGCAGCGATTCCCAAACTGCTACCCTGGGTAGGGTGGCTACCCGGCGGTAGGAGGATGCCACCCTGGGCCGGGTAGCTCGGTAGGCTCCAAGGCAGGGTCCCCGCTGTGATTATGGGACTATTTTTTTTTGACCTAGCATGAATGAATGAATTTTGTGATATAATTTTAGATTAACCGATTTCTTTCTATCTCTTTCTACTGTTCTCGTCATAATCCAGAAAATCTAACGCTGCCTATTAAAAAATCCTTAAAAAATATTTCACTAAATTTTCCATTGTTCCTAATCGGCTCTAATTTTCTTATAATGGGAGCGTCGATCGCGACAAGCCAGCACATGCCCGTATCACAGACTGGCAAGTGTCTCCCCACTTGGGTTTAAGTATTATGAAAAAAATTGAGGGTGGCGGCCCTACCGCTCCCCAGAAAGAGCGAAAAAAGTTTGGGAATCGCTGATCTAGAGCAGCTATTCCCAAACTAGTGCCGCCGGCCGATGAGACTGCTGCCGGCAGGGGGATGCCACCCCGGGCCGGGCAGCCCCTTAGGGGGAAGCCAGTCCGGGCTCAGCCACTCGACATCCCCCCCCCCCCACCCCGCTATGAGGGCCCTTTCATTGACATGAGATTTAAGGCTGTTACAATAACTAAAACCCTAAAGATATGGCTCAATTCAATTCTAATTATCTGAATCATTTTCCTGATGTAATTTTAAGAAAATGAAGAAAAAAGTTGATGAAAATCGGTTAACATTTCGAGTAATTAAGCATATCGTTAAGAACACGCTAAATTACAAGAATTGTCAACTGGCATTAAAGATATTAACCGATTTTTATCAACTTTCTTTTCATTTGCTTAAAATTAGATTAGAAAATTGATTCAACTAATTAAAATTTAATTTATTAACATATTAATACATTTTAATTATTCTCAACCGATTCTAATTCTCTCGCGTGAAGCATGGTGTGTGAAGCAGTAAAGCAATCAAGTGTCCCCCCTTGGCGGCAGGGTAGTGTGAAAACATGTGAGGGTGGCGGCCCTGCCGCTCCCCAAAAAGTGCATAAAAAGTTTGAGAATCGCTGATCTAGCGCAGCGATTCCCAAACTAGTGCCGCCGGCCAATGAGGCTGCCGCTGGCAGGGGGATGCCACCCCGGGCCGGGCAGCTAGCAAGCTCCGAGGCAGGCTCCCCGCTGCGACCAGAAGGCTACTTTCCTCGACTTTCGTGTACCTACCACGAATGACCCTTTCATTGTTATAAGCTTGCAATAACTGAAATTTTAAAGACTTAGCTCAATTAAATTTTAATTGGCTGAATCAATTTCGTAATATAATTTAAAGAAAATGAAAACGAAGTTCTCAACCGGCTCTAATTCTCTAACAACGAAAAGGTCAGCGAAGCAAGCAACCGAGCACAAACGACTAGCGTCCAGTGTCTCACTTGGGTTCCAGTATTGTGAAAAAATTTAAGGGTGGGGCCCCTGCCTCTCCCCAGAAAGTGCATAAAAAGTTTGGGAATCGCTGATCTAGAGAATCGTATCTTGGCTTAAAATAAACAGGCCGCTCGTGGGCATGATATTTAATATAAATAATTTGAATTTATCTAAGCGAAGATAATCAGAATAAATTATTAAAATGTAAAGTTTAATGTTACTGTTAGGTTACAATCGGATGAGCCTAACAGAAGATTTAAAAATATATTTTTAAGCGAAATGAAGTAACGTGGCAGAATGCTTGTCATAAGAGATACCTAAACATGAAAAGCCGAGTGAATTTGACTCTTTCTGAAGAGGAAGTAAGATTTAGGGCTTTAAGTATTAAAGCTCCCAGAGGAGTTTGAATTCTAGGATACCGGATACTTCAAGTTTACGAAACCAGTGTGCTTTAGGATGTAAACCTTAGTTCCGACAGTGGCCCAGAATTTTTGTTGTGTTTCATGAAATTTAATAGAGCTTCTGGTTTTAAAAAATTGTTTTAAATAAGAGGTTTTCTTTAAAATAATTTTCTTGATAAAAAAGTTCTGTATTAAAAAGTATTTTTTAATTCACAGTTATTACAATTGTGCTTATTATCAATTATGAATGAAATATGGATCCGGAATTTAGACTAAGGGATCATCCATAAACTACGTTACCGATTTTGGAAAATTGTTGAGCCCCCCCCCCTTTTGTCCTCGGTTTGATAATCGTTCCCCCCCCCCCCCCCAAAAAAAAAGAAAGTGCTGTAGCCTTGTTGTAAAACTTGATTTTACTTTTATACTGATTTGGTCAGGGTTTACAGCGAGTCAAATTGCCAATTTTCCAATATTGAATGCGTGAACGTATGGTGAATTATAACCTTAAATGATAAATCAACAATTTAAACAAAAAAGTGATTTTCATAGAAAGTGTTGAAATTTGCATCAATTGGATTTTATTTGAAATTTAATCCCGGTATTCTTGAATTTTCAAACTAAGAAATGTAAAGTTTCAACCAAAAAAGAAATAGTTTAAATTTCGATTTGAAGATAATAATTTTAAATAATAAAAAACGAATTTTGTACCCAATTGTTAATTTGTTTTAGTGAATTATTGAACTTTCAAAACCATATTTTAAGAAAATGTTAAATTTTTACTTAAAAAAGAACCGGTTTCGACCAACAATGTAATGCGTAGATTTTCAATTGCTAGAATAATTTTTTAACAAAAAAAAGCATTTTCAACAAAAACGTTTCATTTCAAACCAAGAAGATAATTTTTTTTACTGAAATTTAAAATCTTCAACCAAAAAGGACATTTTTGAGAAAGTACTCCAACTTTACAATTTAGTTGTTAAATTTTCTACCTAAAAGATTATTTTTCTACTAAAAAAAGGCGTATTTCAAACAAAATTCAAGAACTACTGTGAACCAAAAACTAAAATTTTTAACTGAAAAAAGATGATTTTCAAAACAGAAAGATTAATTTACTACCAAAAAGACGAATTTTCAATAAAATTCAAGAATTATTCACCGAAAAATTGAATTTTTCAGAAAGAGGTGGTTCAACTTTAAAACTAGTTGTTCAATTTTTAACTAAAAAGATTAATTTTTAAAGAAAAAGATTATTTTCTAACGAAAAAACGTATTTAAACCAAATTTAAGAATATTGAAGCGAAACGTTGAATTTTCAACTAAAAAGAAAAAATTTTAAACAAAAAGAATGATTTTCTACCAAAAAAGATGAATTTTCAATACAATTACAAAATTGTCGAACACAAAGTTGAATTTTTGAATGAAAAAGATTTTTTTACATAAAAAGGTTAATTTACTACCAAAGAGACGAATTTTCAATCAATTTCAAAAATTCTGCACCAAAAAATTTAATTTTTGACCAAAAGGATGCATTTTTAAACAAACGTTCGATTTTTTGCCGAAAAGAACATTTTAACAAAATTCAAGAATTCTCAACCAAAAATTTGAAGTTTCAAAAAAGAAAGAACATTTTTTTAATATTTTAGAAAGTAGTTCAGCTTTAAATCCTCTCTTTTACAATAAAAATATAGATTTTTAAATAAAAAGATAAATTGTCTAGAGCCAAAAAATGGATTTTTAACCAAATTCAAGAATTCTGAACAAAAAATATGAATTTTTTACTAAAAAAAATTTAATTTTAAAAAAAGACAAATTTGTAACAGAATTCAAGTACTCAAAATTAAAAATTTGTATTTTCAACTGAACAGGAAGATTTTTTAGGCAAAAAGATAATTTCACAACCAAAAAAGACAAATTTTTAATAATATTCAGGAGTTCCTAACAAAATGTTTGAATTTTTAAAAGAGAAAGAAGCATTTTTTAATAAGAATATTAATTTCCTATCGAAAAAAACGACAAATTTGTAACCAAATTCATGAAATCTCAATGAAAAAGTTGAGTTTTCAATAAAAAAGAAAATTTTTTAAACAAAAAATGTAATTTACTAGACAAAAGGATAATGTTTTAATAAAAGTCAAGAGTTCTCAACTAAAAAGTTGGATTTTCAAGAAATAAAGCTGAATTTAAAAAAAGATATTTTTTAAATAATATTCAAAAATTCTCAACTAAAAAGTTAAATTTTCCAATAAAAAAAATTAATTTACTACCTATAAAGACAAATTTTTAATAAAATTCAAGAATTCTCCACCGAAAAGTTGAATTTTCAACTTGAACAAAATTAATTTTCTACCTATAAAGACGAATTTTCAATAAACTTCAAGAACTCCTAACTAAAAACTTAAATTTTCAACTAAAAAAAATTAATTTACTACCTATGAAGACTAAATTTTTATCAAATACAAGGAAGTGTAACGTTACTTTGACTAGACCCCCCCCCCCCTTCCTGTTATTGTGCAGATCATCAAAATAGAATAGAGAATTCTCAAGAAACTTAAAACGTCTCGACTATTTTCAGCCTCTCAAGAGTTCAATTTTATTCTTTTTTCTACAATTCGATAATCGAAAAAAACGTTTTGACAATTATTCTACTCAGAGAAGGAATTTATATAACTAAATAGTAATTATTAATTAATTGAAGTTCTATGTTTACCGATTACTTCGAACAAATAATTTTTTAAAGAAGAAAAAAATCTGCTTCCGTCCGGATTTGAACCGCGAAAGCTACTAAAGAATTGTTTACATTTTAGATATTTATTAGTAGTACAAAATTATTTGTGAATTCAAAAAAGGATAAAGCTGAGAGTATTTAATGGTAATTTATATTACCTATTATCAGAATGCCGAGAGCAGCAATGAAACGGGGTCGAAGCTCGTCAGGCTCTAACTTTAGTGAATCACCGTCAGACTTTCACGACGCGTACTCTATTATTGTCGCAATCTCTCTTTTAAGAAAACCACCCATTCAGCTAGATAAGAGGCAAGCCTGCCACATCAGCTTGGTAAACTTTTCCTTCAAAAGAGCTTTAATCGCGGGAATTTTATGAAAATTTTTCACCAATTTTCCCAGATCTTCCAGGTCAATTTCCAGTTAAGATTCTCCCGATAATTCGTCGAAATTTGCACGGAAAAGTGTAGATAATTTTTTGGATATTTTCCTGGATTTTTTCACCTTCCCCGGAATTTCGAAAAATTGAACGAAAATGTATTAACTCATAAATTATCCGAAGATTTCCACACATTTTCCCCGGGAATTATTTCAAACTCGTTTGTGCTAGAAAATTTTCGATTTTTCGTGACTTGGTTTAGAATTTTCCGATAGTTTTATCTGCTGTTTCCCGAATAATTACAAGAGTGAAATTTTCAAACCTAAAATATGAATTTTTAATAAAAAATATAAGAGTTGATATTTCAACAAAAATATTTTTATTTCAAATAAAACACAATAAAATGTAAACAAAAGTGACAATATTTAATTTAAATAATTGAATTCTTAACCAAAAGGTATTAATTTTTTATCATAAAAGACGAATTTTCAACAAAATGCAAAAAGTTTTTTAATCAAATAGTGGAATTTTCAACCAGGAATATTAAGTTTCGACCAAAAATATACAGGGTGGACACGCTGGGGCTTACATACATGGCGAGTTGAATGTTACCCGAATTGCACAGCAGCAGGGGAGAAGTCATTATACAGGGGTATTTTCATATTTCGCGGCTTTAAAGTTGCATTCGGATCGGCCATTCGGCCAAGGCGTTCGAAACTTCAAACGGTTATATTCAGATTCACCTGTTTTCCCTCATCGCTGTCAGTAAATGTAGGCAATGTTAATTTAAAGTTTACGTGTGTAATATTTCATTCACTTTATTTAAAACATATCCTCTCTATTCATGACATATCTTTTTTTTGCAGCCATTCTATAATGTTACTGGCACAGAAAAAAATGACATTTACTTCTCAGTCCACATGTCTCACTTCATTATAAATAAACACTTTTATTATTTGTAATTACTATATAACATAACCTATATTGTTTTGAGAATTGTATCCGTTTGAAGTTTCGAACGCAACCATGTAAACTATTATAAACTTGATCCAAAGATGCACGAACTTGGCCGAATGGCCGATCGGAATGCAACTTTCAAGGCGCGAAATATGAAAATACCCCTGTATAATGGCTTCTCCCCTGCTGTTGTGCAATTCGGGTAGCATTCAAATCGCCATGTATGTAGGCCCCAGCGTGTCCAACCTGTATATTCTTATTGAAAAATAATCATTTTCAAATTAGAAAAACAAATTCTTACATTTTCTACCAAATAATTCAACTTATTGAATTTTGAAGCCAAAAAACTAATTTAGTACAAAAGGGTCGAATTTTCAACCTGAAAATATGAATTTTTAATTAAAAATATGAGATTAGATATTTCAACAAAAAATATTTTAATTTCAAATAAAAGACAACATATTTTAACCACAAATGAAAAAATTATATGAAAATAATTGATTTTTTAACCAAAACGTTAATTTTTAACCAAAAAAAAATGAATTTTCAATAAAATGCATGAAGTTTGAAAATCAAATAGTTGAATTTTCTCCAATCAATATTTATTTTCTACTAAAACTATAAAATCGCATTGAAACACAATAATTTTCAATTTAGAAAAGAGAATTTTTACAAAATAGTTGATTCTTCTACCAAATAGATGAAGTTTCTACCAACTTGTAGAAATTTGCCCGCACAAGAAGAAATTTGATACAAAAGAGTCAAGTTTTCAACCCGAAAATATGAATTTTTAATCGAAAATATAAAAGTTGAAAATTCAACGAAAAACATTTTAATTTGTAATAAAATACGACAAAGTTTAACCAAAAAAGTTGAATTTTCCACAAAGTGCATAAAATTTTAAAACCAAATAGTTACATTTTCTCCCATGAATATTTAGTTTCTTCCAAAACTATAAATTCTCATTGAAAAACAATAATTTTTAATTAGGAGAACAGAATTTTTACAAAACAGTTGATTTTTCTACCACCTTGTTGAATTTCTACACCAAAAGAACAAATTTTGTACAAAAGATTCAAATTTTAAACCCAAAAATATTAATTTTTAATAAAAAATATAAGATTTGAAGTTTTAACAAAAAAGAATTTAATTGGATTAAAAATACAACAAATTTTAACGAAAAAAGATGAATTTTGTACAAAATGCATAAAGTTTTAAAACCAAATAGTTAAATTTTCTCCCATGAATATTTATTTTCTTCCAAAACTATAAACTCTCATTGAAAAACAATAATTTTTAATTAAGAAAACAGAATTTTTACAAAACAGTTGATTTTTCTACCACCTTGTTGAATTTCCACACCAAAAGAACAAATTTTGTACAAAAGAGTCAAATTTTAAACCCAAAAATATAAATCTTCAATTAAAAAATAATAAGAGTTGATATTTCAACAAAAAAGATTTCATTTTTAAATAAAACACAACAAAATTTAACTAGAAATGACGAAATTTCACCAAAAGAATTGAATTCTTAACCAAAACATATTTATTTTTAACTAAAAAAAGATGAATTTGCAACAAAATGCATAAAGTTTTAAAACCAAATAGTTGAATTTTCAACCAGGAATATTAATTTTCGACTAAAAATATCCATTCATATTGAAAAAAATAATCCTTAATTTAGAAAAGCGAATTTTTTACAAAACTGTTGAATTTTCTAACAAATAGTAGAATTTTCTACCATCTTTTTGAATTTTAAACCCAAAACAACAAATGTTGTACAAACCAGTCAAAATTTCAATCCGAAAATATGAACTTTCAATGAAAAATGTAAGAGATGATATTTTCAATTAGGAATATCAGTTTTCTACCAAACAAATATATTCTCATGAAAAAACAGTAATTTTAATTTAAAATTTTTTAATTTATCTGCTATATCATCAGAGATTGTACCTTACCGACAGTAGATCAACCCTCCAAACCATGAAGGCAGAAAATCTACACAATATCGATCAAGTTAAGAATCTTCAATGATAAAAAATGCTTAACGTCTTAATAAGACTAGATGGAAAATAATATTTTTTAATTAAAATTATTTCTTGAAAAAAGATCCTACTCCATTTTGACTCCATTGGGAAACGAACCACAAAACTTCTGATTTCCTGTCAGGTGCTTTTCCAAATAAGCTATTAGAGAAAATAATTTTAAATTCAGAAAAGCGAATTTTCTACCAACTTGGTGAGTTTTTGAGCCAAAAGGACAAATTTGAGATAAAACAGTCAAGTTTTCAACCCAAACATATGAATTTTCAAAAAAAAATTATACTTAATATTTTAACAAAAAATATTTTTATTTGAAATAAAACACAATATAATTTAAACAAAAATGACGTAATTTTACAAAAAATAATTGAATTATTAACCAAAACATATTATTTTTTGTCTGAAAAAGACGAATTTTCAACAAAGTGCAAAATTATTAACGAAGTGGTTAAATTTTCTACCAAGATGGTGAATTTTTGAGCCAAAGGGAAAAATTTGAGACCAAAGAGTCAAGTTTTCTACCCAAGAATATGAATGAAAAAAAAATTATAGTTAATATTTCAACAAAAAATATTTTCACTTGAATTAAAACACAATATACTTTAAACAAAAATGACGAAATTTTACGAAAAATAATTCAATTATTAACCAAAACATATTATTTTTTAACTAAAAAAGACGTTTTTTTAATAGAGTTCAAAATTATTAACGAAATAGTTAAATTTTCAACCAGGAATATTAATTTTCTACCAAAAATATATATCGTCGTAAAAAAAGCAATAATTTTTAATTTAGAAAAGCGAATTTTCTACGAAACAGTTAAATTTTCTACCAAGTTGGTGAATTTTTGAGCCAAAGGGAAAAATTTGAGACAAAACAGTCGAGTTTTCAACCCAAAAATATGAATTTATAAAAATGTTAGTTAATAATTCAACAAAAAACATTTTTATTTGAATTGAAACACAATATAATTCAAACAAAAATAATGCAATTTTACTAAATATAATTTAATTATTAACCAAAACATATTATTTTTTAACTAAAAAAGACGAATTTTTAAGAAAGTTCAAAATTATTAACGAAATAGTTAAATTTTCAACCAGGAATATTAATTTTCTACCAAAAATATATATCGTCGTAAAAAAGCAATAATTTTTAATTTAGAAAAGCGAATTTTCTACGAAACAGTTAAATTTTCTACCCAGTTGGTGAATTTTTGAACCAAAGGGAAAAATTTGAGACACAAAAGTCAAGTTTTCAACCCAAAAATATGAATTAAAAAAAAAAGTTAGTTTATATTGCAACAAAAAATATTTTTATTTCAATTATAACGCAATATAGTTTGAACAAAAATAATGTAATTTTACAAAAATAATTGAATTATTAACCAAAACATTATTTTTTAACTAGAAAAGACGAGTGTTTAAGAAAGTGCAAAATTATTAACAAAGTAGTTAAATTTTCAAACAGGAATATTAATATTCTACCAAAAATATATAACGTCGTAAAAAAAAACAATAATTTTTAATTTAGAAAAGCGAATTTTCTACGAAACAGTTAAATTTTCTACCAAGTTGGTGAATTTTTGAACCAAAGGGAAAAATTTGAGACACAAAAGTCAAGTTTTCAACCCAAAAATATGAATTAAAAAAAAAAGTTAGTTTATATTGCAACAAAAAATATTTTTATTTCAATTATAACGCAATATAGTTTGAACAAAAATAATGTAATTTTACAAAAATAATTGAATTATTAACCAAAACATTATTTTTTAACTAGAAAAGACGAGTGTTTAAGAAAGTGCAAAATTATTAACAAAGTAGTTAAATTTTCAAACAGGAATATTAATTTTCTACCAAAAATATATAACGTCGTAAAAAAAGCAATAATTTTTAATTTAGAAAAGCGAATTTTCTACGAAACAGTTAAATTTTCTACCAAGTTGGTGAATTTTTGAGCCAAAGGGAAAAATTTGAGAGAAAAACTCAAGCCATAATGAAAACCTACAAAGGAAGTGGATGTTCTAAGAATTATCCAGATTTCCATCAAATTTTCATTACCGCCAGCTTCGAAATTTTCCCTTTGATGGACGTCAATATTAGGTCTGAGTTTCTGGCATATCAAAGCTCTATCCCTCCTACCCTGCTTAGCATAACGTCACAAACGCCAAGAGCTCGACATTCAGGGAAGAACATCGGCACCATACGCGATACTAATTATGGAACGAATTTAGTCAGATTATTTCAAAATAATCAAATTGTCACTCAAACTATTTTAAGCATTCTTAAATAATAATTAACTCTCTTTTAACGAATTTTGAGTGGATTTGTTTAAAAAGAAATTAATGGATAGAAATACTTTTAAAATTATTAGTCAATTAATTAGATTATTAAATTAAGTTTTTTTTGTGATTCTAGAAAAAATCATTATACAGAAGCTTTATAAGAAAATCAGTATATAAATAAAGAATTTTGAAACATTGAAAGTGTTAAAATGCAAAAAACCAGAGAAGGTACAAACGAATTATTTATTTATTTCAATGTTAATTAAGTTACTTTCAGTACTTTCAGTAAATGAGTTTGCAAAATTCCTTAATTTTAGGATTTGAAAAATGAAATAACTAAGATGTTAATTCAGAAAAAACTTAATTACAAAAGAAATAATAATTAGTTAAATTTAATAAAAAATAATCACTATATTGCGAATAGTGGACAACAATACATATTTAGAAATAAATTATAATTCAGTAATAGACATAGCACTCAAGCCAACAGTTTTATTTTTTTAACAAAAAAGTTACTTCTCAAGAAAATAGTTCGACTTTCAACAAAATATTTGATCTTTGTAACAAAACACATGAATTTTCAACCAAATAGTTGAATTTTTATACCGAAAATATTCATTTCCAGTGAAAAAGTTAATTTTTAACAAAAAACACTAATTTTCAAACAAATGGTCGAATTATCCACTATTTTAAAACAAAAAGACGAATTTTCAAGAAAACAGTTGAATTCCAAACAAAAAATGTTAATATTCAACCAAGTAGTTTAGTTTTCTACCAAAATATTAACATTTTTAACCTTGGGAAGCAAATATACGAATTCCCAACTAAAATTATTAATATTTTTAACTAGAATTATGAACTATCAACCAAAAAAATACATTTTTAACAAAGTAGTTCAACTTTCAACTGATTTGTTAAATTTGCAACCAAAAAAGACGAATTTTCAAAAATAGAGCTAAATATCCAACAAAAATGTTAATTTTCAACTAAAAAAGTTAATTTTCTACTAAAATATTTAAATTTTTACATTTGAAATGAAAGACTTGAAATTTTAACCCAAAAGACGAATTTTCAACTTATAATCTGAATCTTCAACTAAAAAAACTGAATATTTAACAAAATAGTTCTAATTTCAAAAAAGAAATTGCATTTTTAACAAAAGAGTTAAATTGCCAACGAAAATTTTATTTTGCAACTAAATAAATTAATTTTTTATCAAAATATTTGAATTTTTTACATTTGAAACGAAAGAGTTGAATTTTCAACTAAAATTATTAATTGTAAACCTAAAAACTGAGTTTTTAACAAAATAGTTCTACTTTTAACCAAATAATTTAATATTCAACCAAAGAATTTGAATTAAAAAAATAATCTGATTTTACCTCCAAATAGTTGAATTTTCCGCTAAAAAAAATTTAACAAAATTGTTAAATTTTCAACAAAAGATATGACTTTTAAGCTCAAATGAATTATCAACCAAACCAGTGAATTTTTAACAAATCAGTTCAACTTTCAACCAATTTTTTAAATTTTCGACACAAAAAGACGAATTTTCAACAAAAGAGTTTAATTTCCAACAAAAATGTTCTTTTTTAAAGAAATAGATTAGTTTTCTACCAAAATATTTGCATTTTTTATCTTTCGAACGAAAAAGTTGAATTTTCAACTAAAATTATGAATCTTCAACCTAAAAAACTGAAATTTGAACAAAGTAGTACAACTCACAACCAAGTATTCAAAGTTGTTGAATTTTCAAGCCAAAAAGAACAATTAAAAAAAAAACAGTTAATTCCTTAACAAAAACGGTAATTTTTAACCAAATAGTTTTACTTTCTACCAGAATATTTTAAATTTTCTACTGAAAAAAAGGAATTTGAAACAAAAAAGTAACTTTTTCAACTAAAGAAATAAAGTTTTTATTATAATTATAACACTTCAATAAAACAGCTGAATTTTTAATTGTTTAATTATTATTAATGCGTTAAAATTTCTTTTAATTTTTTTTTGCCAATATTATTTTAAAACTAATTTTTCAAAATAAAAAATCGTTTAAAATATTCACAGGAATCTCAAGAACATTTTTTATTAGATTACAACCTTTCAACATTCTTAAAAAGCTTGAAAAAATTTAATTTGCAAATTTCAAAAATCTATATTTTGTTATAAATCTATTAAAATATTTTTTAAATTTGTAAATACCTCCTCAACCTACTTGAATTTTGTCTAAATCCAGGATTTTTCAATTACCATATACCTCAAAATTAAAAGATTTTATTAACAAATATACAGTTTTTAAAATAGAACAATTATATTTAGCACTGCAACATTCAAAGTTTAAATATAGCTCTCTGAAATTTTGAACTTTCAAGACTTTCTGTTGTAAAAAAATTCGTTTTGAAATCATTTAGTATAAAAAAAATTTAATTTATAATTACTCACTTTAAATAAAATGTCAAACATTGCTCAGTATTGAAAAACTACTCTTTTTCTTTATTGCAAACATTTAAATTGAATGATTTTAAAATATAATATTTTTGCCTGAAACACCATTCTGATGGGATTTAAAATGTAATAAAAACGTTTAATTCTGAATGTATTGATTTTTAATTATTTGAAAATTGAACATTGAAATTTTAAACATTATTAATTTTTAATTGTTTAAGTCCTTCAAACAACATTTTAAAATTATTTTAATTTAATATATACCCACAAACATAAAGACCTAACTGGAAAAATTTGATGGTAAAAGATTTTGAAATTACACATTGTGAAGTGAATTATTCATTGTCGAAAAAGTTAAAAATTAGGCTTAAAATTTAAATAAAGTTCAAATCAAACTTTTTTAAATTGCATATCATACATTTATATATTTTTAATTTTATTTTATTTATAATATTATTTTTATTTTATTATTTATATTGCGTATTATATGAAGTGAAGTTTGGAATATTTCAAGTGATTGCATAAATTTTCCTTCTAAAGATTTGTAAATTCCCGGTCAAAAAATATATTCCCCGTAGTTCCGGTTTTTCCCCGTCTCAAAATATTCACGGCCATTTTTCGGTTTTCCCAGTTTCCTGATCCAGTGGCCACCCTGCAAAGGATTTTAACCAATTCCGAGAAACTTTGACGGATTTGAAGATTTTTGAAAGAATTTTATAGAATTTCTAAATATTTCTACTAATTTCAATATTCTATTGGTGCTGAAGGGATTAAAAATATTTCCACAGATTTCAGGGATTTTCGAAACATTTCAAAGGATCTCAGAGGATTTTTAATTTTTTCAAAAATATCTAGGCATTTTAAAGAACTTTGTAGGACTTAAAAAAATTTTACGAAATTTGTAGTGAAATTTTAAATAAATTGATGGGAATTAAAAATACGGAAATTTTAAGGCATTTCAAGCAATTTCACAAAGATTAAAGAATTGTATTATTAAACCTCCGAGTATTTCAATGGATCTCCATTATTTTCAGGGATTAAAGCGTTGTTTCAAAAAATGGCAATGATTAAGCTTAATTTTAATTCTATTCCAGGTCTTTCAAATAATTTATTCTTTTTCGATGGATTTTTACGTTTTCCGAAGATTTCAAGGGATTTTAAAGAATTTAAAGAGATGTACAAAATTTCAAAGGATTTTAAAGAATTTTGTAGGATTTCCAAAGATTTTAAAGGATTTTGTAGTGAACTTTAGAAAATAAATTAAATTATAAGGGATTCCTAGTGATTCCAAAGATTTCAAGAAATTTAAAGGTATTTCAAGGAATTTAAAAATTTTCAATGTTTTCAATTAATCTCCATGGATTTCAAGTCATTCAATTTTTTAAGGATTTAAATGTTTTTTTAGAAAAAGTTTTAAAGGAATTTATAATGAAAATTAAAAAGTAAATTTAATTTAAAGAGATTCCTAGTGATTCCAAATATTTGAAGGGATTTAAGGTATTTCAAGAAATTTAAAAAAATTAAACCGTTTTTATGGATCTCCGGGGATTTCAAGTTAATAAATTGTTTTAAGAGTTTGAAATTTTTTAAAGGAAAGTTGATAATCAAGTTTAATTTAAATTATATTCCAGAGATTTCAAATGATTTATATCTTTTAGAATAGAATTTTATGTTTTCCACGGATTTTACGGGATTCTGAGGATTTACGGTGATGTGAAAAATTTCAAGGGATTTCAAACCATTTTTTAGGATTTTCAAAGATTTTAAAGGAATTCATAGTGAAAATTAAAAAATAAATTTAATTTGAAGAAATTCCCTGTGATTCCAAACATTTCAAGGGATTTTAAGGTATTTCAAGAAATTTCAAAAGATTCCAGGATTTTAATAAATCTCCATGGATTTGAGTCATTACATTTTTTAAGGATTTAAATCTTTTTAGAGAAAGTTAATAATTAAGTTTAATTTAAATTATATCCTAGATATTTCAAATGATTTATACTTTTTTGAATGGATTTTTACGTTTTCCAAAGATTTCAAGGGATTTTGAAGAATTTAAAGAGATATACAAAATGTCAAAGGATTTTAAAGAATTTTGTAGGGTTTCTAAAGATTTTAAAGGAATTTTTAGTGAACTTAAAAAAATAAATTAAATTATAAGGGATTCCTAATAATTCAAAAGATTTCAAGGAAGTTTTAGGTATTTCAAGGAATTTTTAAAGATTCACGGATTTTAATGAATCCCCATGCATTTCAATTAATTAATTTTTTTAAGGATTAAACCGTTTTTTAGAGAAAGTTAATGTTTAAGTTTAATTTAAATTAGATTCAAGAGATTTCAGATGATTTATACGTTTTCTAGAGAACTTTGGAAAATAAATTTATTTGAATTTCAAAGGATTCTTTACGATTTCATAGATTCAAAAGATTTTAAGGTATTTCAAGGAATTTTTCTAGAGAACTTTGATGAATAACTTTATTTAAATTTATTTTCAAGAGATTTCAAATGATTTATACTTTACGGAAAATTTTTAATCATTTAAAGAGAGAAGCTTAAGATTTTTAGGAACTCCAATTAATCTAAAGAATTTGGGGGATTTTACAAATTCAAAACGATTTCAACAGATTTCAAAGATTTTATCATGAAAGTAAGTTAGAAATCAAACAGAAGAGGGATAGATTTGAAAGATAATCCAAAATGACTTTAAAGCAAACCATCAAGAATTGTTTTATAAATAGACGTTGAGCAATATGAAGAAAAGTAAAAGTACAGAGTTAGGCAGCATGAGAAATAGCAAAAGTGAAATTCCATATGATACAGGTGGGATAATAGACGCTTTGAGAGACTATTTGATAGAATTATTGAAAGAGAAAGCTATAGGCCATTTTAATATGCTTTTTTGATAGAAATCAAATCAAATTCTAACCAATCTGAGCCGTAAAAAATAATATCAAATTCTATTATCTAGAATCCTGTGGATTTTTATCTAATTCTTTTTATCGAGAAATCTTACACTTTTCTATCAAAATTTACCAATTGGAATTCTATGTAATCTTATCTTCCATCAGACTTGCATCAAATCCTACTGTCGAGAACAGGAAGCTTCTCATCGAATCGAGTTTTCTGTCAATAAAGTTTTATCGAATTTTAAATTTTTCGATAGAGAGGATTTGATAGAAATTTCCAAAGTTTTGGAAGATAGGATATATAAGTTTATATAAAGTTTTTTTCATATAAGTTCTTTTTAGATTAGATTAGATTAGATTAAATAGTATCCTCTAAAAGGAAAACAATTTTAAGAAATGAGAAATAAAACAGAATCCGAAATAAGGTTCATTACTTTTCGGACAGACCTAGTATTTTTGGGTCCCGATGAAAAATAATACTTTAATCTATACCCGATCGCATGCCATTATATTTATGCCAAGAAGTGACCGAAAGTTACGAAAGCGTACCTGCCCATCCGCCGCAGCCTATTCAGAAATTTCTGGTGAAACAAAGCCTTAGACAACTTTTGCAGCCACCAAACAGTCCTGACCTAGCTCTCTCTGAATTTTGCCTGTTTGTTAAATTAAAGTATCCTCTAAAAGAAAAACAATTTCAAAACAGAGAGGAAATAAAATGGAGATCAAGCAGCTAGTAGTTATTTCGAACTTTGACTTTAAGGAGTGCTTCAGAAAGTACAAAGATCGTTGGAAACAGGTTGTGACAGCAGCCCGAAAGTGACCGGAAGTGATCGAAAGTCGTACCTGTCCATTCACCGCAACTTATTCAGAAATTTTTGGTGAAACAAGGCCTTACACAACTTCAGCAGTTTCCATACAGCTCTGACCTAGCTCCTTCGAATTTCTACTTCTTTCCCAAATAAATGTATCCTCTAAAAGAAAAACAATTCACCACAAACCTAGTGACAAGAAGCTCTTACGCATGGTATACCACAAAGTCGGATAATTATCGGACAAACATAATATTTTTAGGTTTCAATGGGAAATAATACTTCAATCTATACCCGATCTCGTGACCTGATGAGTATATTTATGCCCGGAAGTGATCTAAGTGATCGAAAGTTCACGAAAACGTGTGTGCCTATATAACGCAGCTCATTCAGAAATTTCTGGCGAAACAAGGTGTTACAAAAAGATTGAGCTGAAACTAGTAATAAGGAAGTCTTACTCCTAGTACGTCACAAATTTCGGATACTTTTCGGACAGACCTAGTATTTTTGGCTCACGGTGGTAAATAATACATCAACCTGTACCCGTTCTCAGGACATTATATTTATGCTCGAAAGTGACTTAAGTGATCGAAAAACCACGTTAACGTGCCTGCCCATACACCGCAACTCATTCAGAAATTTCTGGTAAAAGAGGGTCTTACAAAAAGGTCGAGCTGAAACTAGTAACAAGAAACTCTTACTCCTGGTACACCACAAGGTCGGATACTTTCCGGACAGACCTTGTAAATTTTGTTATTATCCTTTATTCAATTGATGCTGGATTGTCTCTATTTTAGAACACGAAAACTTTGACATCTCCTCACATTTTTCAATTATCGTTTCATCTGGTTAATTGGGATTTGTGCCACCGTCAAGAATGGCATAATCTATATCCTATAATATTGATATCTTTTTATGACGCTCTGGTGACTGTGTCATCAAAAACTCATTGCTTCGTTTCTTTCCCTTGCATCGCCAAATCGACATTCAATGTTTGAAAAAAATGTAACAGATATGATGAATGAAATATCAGAAACAAATCAGGGATATGAGATCGTCAAAAAATTGAAAAAGTTTTAAAAGTAATAATTTTCATTTCTGTTAGAATTATAAATTTGTTCAAAAATTTCTTCTTTCAATTTAGAATTATAATTCTTTTGGAAAATTTCTGGTTTAAGATCTAAATTTTTTTTCTTGAATATTCTACGATATAAGCCAATAGAAGTAACATACTAGCCAATATTGGTAAAATACTAGTCAATACATGTACCATACTAGTCACTAATGGAATAATATTCGCTACTACTATCCTAATTATAATATGTAATATTTAAGTTATAAAATACTAGTTAAAACATACTAGTCATTAGAAGTTGCCATACTAATTGTAGCTTCGAGTCAATAGAAGTATAATACTATTCCATGGAAATAGCATACTATCCAATAGAAGAAACATACTAGCCAATATTGGTAAAATACTAGTCAATACATGTACCATACTAGTCACTAATGGAATAATATTCGCTACTACTATCCTAATTATAATATGTAAT
>NC_046657.1:21714872-21718681 GCF_010883055.1 Belonocnema kinseyi | reverse complement strand
TGTAATATTTAAGTTATAAAATACTAGTTCAAACATACTAGTCATTAGAAGTTGCCATACTAATTGTAGCTTCGAGTCAATAGAAGTATAATACTAGTCCATATAAATAGCATACTATCCAATAGAAGTAACATACTAGCAAATATTTGTAAAATACTAATCAATACATGCACCATACTAGTCACTAATGGAGTAATATTCACTACTAGTAGCCTAATGATAATATGTAATACTAAAGTTATAAAATACTAGTTAGAACATACTAGTCACTAGAAGTTGCCGTACTAATTGTATCATATTATTTGTATCATTATGATCACTTAAAGTAGCACACAAAACAATAAAAGTACCACAATAGACACTAGTTGTATAATAGTAGTTACTAGTATTCCAATTATAATACTATCATTCCAAATACAGGATACTAGTTGTAGCATACTCGTCACTAAATGTTGTAAGGAAGACAACAGGAGTATCATACTCTCACATAAATGTATCATATTAGTCACCAGTGTTTGCACGCTAATTGCACCATATTTTGTATACTAGAAGTAACATGCTATCACTTAGAAGTAGCACGTTGGCCAATTGAAGTATCATACTAGTTACTTGACAAAATACTAGTTGCCAGTAAATAAATTCTAATATTTATCATTCCTACTATTATTTGTATAATACTAGTCACTATAAATATAATAACAGTCACTGTAAGTATAATAGAATAGACAATATAAGTACAATACTAGTTAATAAAAGTACCAGTATTTTCACTGAAAGTGTTATACTACTGGTAAGGAGAATCATACTAATCGCTGGAGGTTTCATACTAATTGCATCATATTTTTGAATGTTTCTAGTCAATAGAAGTATAATACTAGTAAATGGAAGTAATATACTATCCAATATAAGTAACATACTAGAAGAAATAAATACAATACTAGTCGATATGAGTACCATACTAGTCAGAAGTTATATAATGTGCTAGTTACTAGTATCTCATTCTAATACTATCATTCCAAATACAAGATAGTAGTTTTATTATACTAGTCACTAGAAGTTGCAAAGGACACAACAGAAATATCATACTTTTACTGGAATTATCACACTATCAGGTAGAAGTATCATACTAGTCATTTGCGATGCCATAATACTTGCACCGTAATACTTGTATCATACTAGTCACTATAAGTACCATATTAGTCACTATTGGTATAATACGCGTTGCTTGTATCCAATTTCTAATATGCATCATTCCTACATTATAGCGGTACCATACTAATTGCACCATACTTTCTGTACAATAATAGTCACTAGAAGTATTTTACTAGTCACTACAAGTATTACACTACTCACTAGACGTATAATTGTAGTCACTAGAAGTAGCATGCTAGTCAATATAAATACAATGCTAGTCAATAAAAGCATCATAATAGTCATCAGTGGTATAATACTATTTACTAGTATCTTAATATTGAAAGGTATAATTCTACTTCTAATATACTAATTACACTATAATAATCACTGGAGGTAGCAAATAAGACAGTAGAAGTATAATACTGTCACTGAAAGTATCATACTAGTCATCGGCAATAGCATTCTAATTAAATCATACTATTTGTACAATACTAGTCACTAAAAGATTCATACTAGTCAATATAAGTATAATAATAGCCACTATAAGAACAATACTAGTCAATATAAGTGCAATACTAGCCAATAAATGTAGCCAACTAACCACTAGTTGCATAATACTTGTAACAAGTATACCAAATCTAATAAAAATCATGCAAGTTACAAAATACTACTTATATTGTATTATTTACTACCATTAATATGCTAATATTAGAATGCACGTAACAGGCTATCTAGTAATTAGTATGAAAATAAAAGCTATTTTTAAATTTTTTAACAGTTTAAAATAAGACCATCAATTTTAAATAGAAACCCAGAATAGAGATAGTGCTTTTAGAGGACTTTGAAGTTAAATTCTCATCTGGTAACAAGCGGCATTTACAGTGTAATAAGCTTCAACAGATTACGACCTGAGTCTTTGTTTATAGCAGGGAATTTCAGTTTCTTGTTTTATACGCAAAGTCTATCGACCCAGTAAATCTCTACCGCGATGCCAGAACCGTCCAAACATCCATTCATCCGGCTTTTAAGGGAGGATTTGCACGAATATTGACCATTGAAATAAAGTCGATAAAATTATTTACTTCCCTACGCTTTTCCGAACCTGAATCCTTTCTAATCAAACAATTAGTAAGGAATTAGAAGAAAAAAATATTAAAATCTTTGATTTTGTTACTTTACTGAATCCCCGATCGTTTAATCAATTATAAATTAAAATAAACGATTAGAAGATTCCACCAACTATCAACGTTAAGTTACCCTAAATTACTGATAAATTGCCAACAAATTTTGGTTCCTAGGAATAAAAAAAAAATCATTTTCAAACTTCCAAAATATTATAAATTTTAGCACAGATATTTTTTATGATTAATGATGATTTTGGAATTTTTTTAACAGATATAATTTCTGCTCGTATGGAAGAATTTTTGATAATTTATTTTTATTTCAATACGAAGTTAGGATATTTTTTATAATTAAAGACATTCTTTCAATTATAAAAATTTATTGTACATTTATTACCAAAATTTCTGAAAAGATATGGAAGGGAAAAGAAAAACCCAAAAATTAGTTTTTACTGAACCAAACATATCTTATAAAAACCATTCAGACAATTTTCGAGAAAAATTAAAAAGAAATCTTACCCTCAAAAAAAGGTGACATGTCTTTTAATAAAAATATTATTTAAAGAATCATACGTGTTTTTTTTTCGTTCAAAACAATATTTTTGACACCTTGTCGTATTCTGTACAATAATTTTTTTTTTTGCTTAATAAAAAAATTTTAATTATAGACACTTCAAATATTGGCAATACATTTTTGATATTGAATGCGTTCCCTAGCTTGAGAAGTTAATGAACTAAATTTACTTTATTAGGTTTTCATCAACAAACACTGAAAAATCAAGTGCAACATCGAGTAAACAAATTTTTCTCGATAATTGCAAAACTGCAATTTTTACGTGTTATAATTAATAATAAAAAATTAAATAGTAAAAATAATATTTTCTAAAGAAAAGCTTCAATTGGAAGCTAATTAGAATTTTTGAAATAAAGAGGCAGTCTTACCTTTACTGGTATGCAGAATATAATGAGTAAAAGGTCGGCCGTGGCGAGACCACCAAGAAAAACATTGGTGGGTGTTGATGGCAATGGTCGCAGTCTTGGACAAAGCGTCGATGCGATAATGACGACATTTCCTACAAAATAAGAAAAATAAATACTTAAAGGAATATTTTTAAATTTATTTTCATAAAATAAAATTGAACAAAAATATAATTATTTATTACGTTTTATAAGAATTATAGCACTATACAATACTACCTTGAACTATGCGCAAAGTAGAGTGTACAATACTCAATAATACTGTTAAGTATAGAATCAATAGAACTGCACAGTACTAGAATCAATATCACTGTGTAGCACTAGAATCAATAGTATTCTACACTACAAGAGTCAATAGTACTGTAAAGTACTAGAATTAATATAATGTGCATTACTAAAATCAATAGTCCTGTCCAGTACATGAATCAATAGCATTGTACAGCACTAGATTTCATACCGATGAATGGCACTATCATCAATAGAATTGTATAGTACTAGGATGAATAGCGCTGTATATTACCAGAGTCAATAATGATTTACAATAAAAAATCAATGGTACTCTATAGTATAAGAATA
>NC_046657.1:21645274-21714772 GCF_010883055.1 Belonocnema kinseyi | reverse complement strand
AAGAATCAATAGTACTCTTCAATGCAAGAATCAATGACACTACCCAGTACTAGAATCAATAGTGGTTTACAGTACTATAATTCATAGCACAATATAATACTACAATCAATAGCACTGTACAGTACTATAATTTATAGAAATGAATAACACCGTAATTAATAGCAGTATATAGTACTATAATAAATAGCGCTAAAAAGCACTATGATCAATAGCGCTGTATAGATACTAGAGTCAATAGTTATCTACAATAAAGAATCAGCAATACTGTATAGTACAGGAATACATATTATTGTACAGTATTAAAATTAAAAGTGCCCTACAACGCAAGAATTAATGATAATGCACAGTGCTAGAAAGAATAACAATTTAAATTACTAGAATCAATACCAATCTACAGTGCAATAATCAACAGTACTCTGTAGTAAAATAATCAACATTAGTGTACAGCAGTAGAATGAATTGCATTGTAAATTACTAGAATCAATAATACTGTCCAACGCGAGAATCAAGAACACTACCCAGTTCTAGAATCAATAGCATTGTACAATACAAGAATTAATAGCACTATACAGTTCTAGAATCAATAGTACTGTACAGTACTAGAATCAAACACCGTACTAGATTCAATAGTCTGTTTACAGTACTCTACTTAACAGCCCTGTACATTAATGCGCCCAATAGTGCCTAACTAAATAGTACCATACTAGGCAAAATAATACTACAGTACCACCTAGTTAAATACAGACCTGCACTATAATATTGCAAAAGTAAAATACAGTTATAATCTAGCACTGCAGTATAAACTGTTGTAATAGTCAAAATAATACTACAGTATTTCAGTAATAAAATACAACAGGATTATAGTACTACAGTATATTATCTTAGTGCACTAGTATAACACTCTACTGTATCTTACTATAACCTGTATATTGTATAGTTATAAACTTATTACACTATACAATATTAAATTTAATAGTTTGGTACTAGGCGGAATATTACTGCATACAACCATGTAATACCGTACAGTAGAGTATAGTATCATACAGTATAATACTTTACATTATAATACAGTATAGTGCAATCCAGTGTAGTACAGTACACTATAAAACATTATAGTACAGTATAGTACATTGTAGAGAAGTAATTTACAGTATAGTACAGTACATTGTAGTAAAGTATAGCAAAGTAAATTATAGTAAAGTACTATAAATTACAGTTTGGCACATTTAAATACAGCATAGCACAGTAAAATACAATATATTGCAGAAAAGTAAAGTGAAATACATTAAATTAATACAGTACAGTACAGTATAGTATAGAACCATGCAGTATAGATTAGTGCATTGTAGGACGCTGTGGTACAAAACAGTATAGAATAGTACAATAAAGTTCAGTATAGTATAATAAAGCACAGTACATTACAGTACAGAGTGATATAGTGTAGAATCCTGTAGCATATTATAGTATAGTATAGTACTTTAGTACAATACAGTACATTATAGTCATTTAGAGTGCAGGGCAGTATAATATAGTATAGTATGTTACAGTGTACCACACTATTATACAGTGTAGTAAACAGTAATACACTGTTGTACCGCATAGTACAATACATCAAAGTATAGTATCATCATAGTACATCATAGTACAATACATCAAAATATACATCAAAGTAAAAAATACAGTGTAGTAAAATAAAATTCAGTACAGTACAGTATATTACAGTATAATTAAGTCAATTTAGTATATTATAGTATAGTATAGTATAGTACAGTAAAGTATAGTACAGTTTAATACAGTAACATATAGTGTAGTAAAATGTAGTATAGTAAATTATAGTATAGTTTAGTATACTACAGTATAATAACGTATAATGCAGTGTCGTATAGTACAGTACTGTGTGATATAGTACAATATAGTACCACACAATAAAATTTAATTTTCCATAAAAAATAACGAAACTATTTAGCAAATCCATCAAACACATTAGTTAAGTGTCTTAATCCAAATATTTGAAAAAAAAAATTATTTTTAAGTCGTCTTAAATACTTATTTGTTATAGAAACTGCTACTTAGACGAATCTGCTTTCCATTTTTCCTTGATTTTCTTTATTTTCTCTTGCTCGCAGACTATACTAAACTTCCGCGATAACACTCATTGTTATAACATACAAAACTGCGCTAGGTATTTTTTACCCAAGCAAACTATTATCGTCAAAGCAGCTTAAATCGCCTGCAGCATCCAGGCTGCTCTACTTTCCTAATAAAATTCAGCCACCCTCTGAATTGTTATTAAAAAATATCAGAAAATTTTTAAATTTTACAATACTATCTAAAAAAAGTCTTTATTTAATATAAATATTTAGATTCTTATTTAAATTTCTTGAAAGAAAAGCAAGTTTTTTACATTGAAAATTCTGATTGAGTGGAATTGATTCTTATTCAATAGGTTTCTTTACATTTGAATCCGATTAGTTTCGGGCGAATCGAGTAGATTTCCGATTCAAACTGGTTGAGCCTAATTCATTTGAATTGATTTCTGTTCGATTTTATTGATTTCTGTTCAATCTAATTGAAACAAATTGGTTTTATCATTTAAACAGGTTTAATCCAATTTCATTCGGTTTAATTCCGATTGAATTCCGATTGAATTCCGGTCTATTCGGATTTAGTTTAATTCGTATCGTATAATTCCGATTGGGTCAGTTGGTCTGGACAAACTGATTCGAACTGAATCCGATTGATTTATATTATATCTGGTTGGATTAAATTAACTGGAATTAGATTTGATTAAATCTTATTGAATTTGGCAGAATGTAAATTCGATTGATTTCGAATAAATCATCTTAAATCGTATTAATTCCGCTTCATTATGATTGAAACCGGTCAATTCGGACTGAATCGGATTTATTTAATTAAAACCCGATCGATCGGAATTTAGTTAGATTTATAATCAGATTGAAAATAACTAATTCCAAATTGATGGTAGTAAATTAAAATTTATCTCAATTTGATTCACCTGCAAATTTGGGTTGATTTAAATTAAATCAGGTTCCATTTGAGTCAATCCGTTTAAAAAATCTGATTACCTTCTCTAAAATCCGATTGAATCTTATTGATTTCAGTAGAATTAGAACTATAGAATTAAATCCTATTGATTCTGCTTCACTAAGATTGGAATCGGTTAATTCCGATTAATTCGGATTTATTTCATTACCAACCGATTGAATGGAATTTATTTTGATTTAATCCGATTGAAAATGATTAATTCCGAATCGACGAGAATAATGTAAAATTCGATGTAATCCGATTGACATATGTAAAGTTAGGTTGATTTGAATTAAATCAGTTTACATTTGAGTCAATCAATTAAAACTTTTGGATTTCCATATTTTAAATCTGATTTATTTCGCTTGCTTTTTATTTATTCCGATTTTAACAAAGCAAATCCGATTGACTTGAAAATTTACATCCTGGTGCTAACTTCAATTTCCTTTTACAAAAATTTAAAAAGAAAAACGTTAATCTCTCTTCTACTTCATTTACATGTCCGCTACAGGAACGCTTTTGAATATTCTGGCGTGAGAACATGAATTATTCTTTGACGCATAAATAACAGCATCGATTTTCGTTAGAAAACGAATTCTTCAACCCAGGGAGTGGGTCGGGGAAAAGGTGGACAGATTTCCGGCGGTATATTTAAATCACGGAAACGAAAGAAAAAAAGTACAAAAAGGCAGGTTAGCATCGTCACGGAATTCCTCTCAAAATTGTCGCTGTACTCGTTTAATCGATCGAAAATACACAACGACACCAATAGCATTCTTAACCAAGTTTATAAAAGCAATCAAGACGACCGTAATAATAAAAAAAAATATTAAACTTAGTTTATTGAAAACCTGACATAAAACCTCAAAAATGTAATAAAAATTTTTAGAGCCGTGCAATATGTTTTTTTTTATAATTTTCAATCTTCTAATAATATTTAAGAGCGTCTAAAATTTTCTAAAGGCTTTAAGTAAACATTTTTTAAAGTGCTCAGAATGTATCGGAACCTATCAAAATGAAGTTGAAAGATGAAATATATTTTTTTCGAATAAAGAAAAAAAAACTAAAGAGAACAAATTCGAACGAGAATATAACCCTTCACGCGGCCATTTAACAAAATAAAAAAATCTACTGAATTCAATTTTTTAAATTTGAAGTTCAAATTTCATATTTTAAAACCAATTTTAGGGAATCAATAATAATTTAACAATTATTAATTCAGAAAAAATCCAGGGCAGTTTAAAAGATATTTGGATGTTTTAAAAAGATTAAAAAATAATTTTATTCTTGAAAAGATTCTTAAAAAATATAATTTTGAACGCTTTGAAAAAAAAAATTTAAAAGCTTTTTAAGCATTGAAAAAAGAACCAAAAGAATGAAACAAATTTATGAAGATTTTTAGAAAAACAGAAATGATTTTTTATTTGGAAAAATTAGTTTTGAGAAATTAAATTTGTTAAGCCTTTTAAGGATTCAGGATTCATAAAAAATGTTTTTAAAATTCTAGTGAAAATTTGTTGTGATTTTTTATTTTAAATTATTAATTTTAGCAGAATAAAAGAAATTAATGAAAACAAATTTTAATGAATAAATAATAATTAAACAACTATTACGTTAGAAAAAACTTAGATAATTTCAAGATATAGTTAGAAGTTTTGCAAAGATTTCAAACAATTGAAAACAAAAGATTTTTAGGAAAATTAAAATGATTTTCAATTTTTTAAAGTTACTTTTAAGACAATTTTTTGAAAAATTTCAAAAGATTCTCAGAGTAGTAAAAAAATCTGTTGATACATATTTTTATATATTATTAAATAGATATAGATTTCTGAAAATTTGGTAGTAAAATTATCAAGCTTTTAAAGGGTTTTATAAGGTTTTAATATAATAAAAAAATTTTCTGAGATTCCTAGGAGAACTTTCTATGATTTTTGATTTTTAAATATTCATTTTAACAGAACATTTAAAAAATTAAAGAATGTATAATAACTGAACAATTATTACTTTAGAAAAAATTTAGGTAAGTTTAACAGATATTTTGAAGCTTTAGAAAGATGATAAAATCATTCAAAACTTGAAAATATTAAAAAAAATGAAAAACATAATGTAGATTTTTAAAGGTTTTGAACAAAAATCTAGAAGCTTTTTAAACCTTTTAGAAAAATTCAAAAGCTAGTAAAAATTTATTAGTATTCTTAAGAAAATTAAAATTATTTTTTATTTTTTAAAGTTTTCAAAAGATTTAAAAAATAATTTAAAATTTTTCAAGTAAAAAAAATGTTAAATAAAATTTTTTTAATTTTTTGGAACGAAACTTTAAGGCTGTTTAGGAACTTAAGAATATTGAAAGATTATACAAAAATTTCCTGAAGATTCCTTTGGAAATTTAAAGTGATTTTTTATTTTAAAACAATTGTTGAGAGAACATTTACAAATATTTCAAAACAAGTTTTATTGTCTAAATAAGAATATCATTAATTTTTGACGACTAAAAATTAAAGTAATATAACTTTTAATTGAAAAAGTGTTCAAATTAAAAAACTATTGTAATCTTTCAATTTTTAATGCTTAACTTAAATTTAAGTAGCAGGATATAATTTTTTTTTAATTTATAGTTTGGATTAATATATTTTTGAATCTTTCAACTTTACAGTTTATAAAAGTTAAAAATTCTCAATTTTATAGTTTAGTGGTATTTAATATTGGAAATTATCAATTAAAATGTTTTAAAAGTGTTAAACTATTTGCTCAAAAAGTAACTTTGTTGTTAAGAATTCACATTGACGATATGAAAATGCAACTATTTTGTAGAAAATTTGTCTTTTTGGCTTGAAAATTCAACAAATCAGTGGAATTTCTTTACTTTCTTTGTTCAAAATTCCCCTCTTTTCGTTTAAAAATTTATCTCATCTGGTAAAAAATATATATATTTTTTAATTTAACTATTTTTTTAGAAACTTAGTCTGATTTGGTCGAGGATTTAGATATTCTGTTGGAAATTCTTTTTTTGTTTTTGAATTCAGCTGTGTTTGATTTCAAATTAAAATCTTTTTTGCTAAAAGTAATATTAAATATAATATTTTTCGATGAAAATTCATCTATTTTTGTTGACAATTCACGTATTTTGTTAAAAATTTCACTAGTTTGGTAAAAGGCTCCACTATTTAGTTGAAAAATAAATTTTTGTTAAAAATTCATATTTTTGGTTTAAGAATTCAACTTTTTTTTAGAAAATTCGTCTTTTTGTTTGAAAAATCATTATATTAATGGAATTTTCTTTCTTTGTTCAAATGTCGTTTTTTTTAAATTTAGGTGTTTGGTTAAAAAGTTCCATTTTTTGGTTGGTGGAAATTTAACTACATATTTTTTTCAATTAAGAAAAAAAACTAAAGAGAAAAGATTCGACCGAGAATCGAACTCTTGACGCATGGCTTTAAAGCGACGAACCACGCCTTAAGTTGCAACCTAAGATTCCTGGCTCATCTCCACAACTACTGGTCCATTCAAAAAACAAAAAAAACCTGCTAAATAAATGTTATTAAAGTTTAATTTAATTCCGGTATTAACTATAACAAAATTTCATATTTACCAATAAATCCAAGCAGAAATGTAAGCGAATATATGAAGAGTACTGGTCCATATTCCGCCCAGGGGATGCCAGTGTCTCCATCATCAGGTGGCATGGAATCATCCGAAAAGTTTGAAAAATTCATTTTTTTTTCAAATTTTCTTTTCGCCACCAACAATTTTTAGGCCACTCTCACACACTTTTTTGGTCCTTTTCCACCCCGAATCCAGCATACGAAAATTCGAATTGCGCTAGTTCTTCTTATTCTCAACACCATTTTTGATTTTATTTATACAGTGCACTTTGTTTTTAACGAGTACATGGTGAGGGATGATAAAATTAAAAAGCACCCCTTCAGGACATTATAACAATATTTAAGTGGGATTTTACACTCGGCTATTAAAATCGCAAGACTGGGAAAGAGTCGAGCAATCTTTAGCTGGGGGGAATTGGGGGGGGGGGGTTGTCGCGCTTAATAAGCCACTTTAATCAGATTTCTTTGCCAACTTCGATCACTCGATCAACTCTAGGGGAATGACGCCTCGGCACTGGTGTGATCCTAGGTCACGTTCTCAATGGGGACGAAGCTGTTCAGAATATCGCCGATTATTCAATCGTCTTTTCACCAGCCCCTCCTCCCAACCTCAATTCATGAGATAAGAATCCGAGGAATTCATTGAAAGAGGGACATTAATTATTATATAATTGAATTTATCTTGAACATAAACAACAAATTCCAGAAATTCAGTTTTAGTTTGTTATTGAAATTATCAGCTTTTATTTGTTTTTAATAATTTAATTATTTTATCAGTGCTCGTTTTTTTTAACGTTCATGTCTGTAATGTATATATGCGAAATAGTATATTATGCCATAAGTAGGGAAACTTTAGTTTTGTTTTAGTGGAAAATTAGGAAATTTTTGAAATTTAAGGAAATTTCGGGTCAATTTATAAATTAGCAAAAATTTTAAGGATTTCACAAATTTATGGTCATTGGTATGTTTATAAATTGCCGAAAATTTCCAAAAAAGTTTTTTTGACATTTTAAACATTCTAAGAATTTTGGAAATCCTACAGATTTTAGAAATTTGTTTTAAATTTATAAATTACTAAAAAAATGTTAATTCTAAAAAATTGAAAAATTTTTAGAATTCCTTAAATTTAGAAAATTCTTTAAACTTTTAAAACTTCTCAATTTTTCAAAATTCTTGAGTTTTTAAAAAGTTTTGACATTTCGGAAATTCTTAAAATTTGAATAATACTGTAAATTATAAAAATGATTTAAGTTTTAGAAAATATTTAAATTTAGGATACTAGCTGAGTATCCAAAGATTTCCCAAATTTTCGGTAATTTATGGTAAATTATCTGCAAAATTTGTAAGTTATAGCTTGGAAAAAATTCAATTTGCCAAATAATCCGTTTTTGTTTTTTTTTTTTAATATTGCAAAAATTTTCAAAATTTTTTTTTACAATTCCGAGAATTCAAAAAATGTTCAGAATTTTAGAAGAATTCCAAAGCCTTAAAAAATTTTAATTTTCTAAAAGTTTTCTCAATCTCAAAATTACCAAAGTTTGAGAAATTAAAAAACATTCTTTAATTTTGTAAAAGTTTTGGAATTTTTTAAAATGCTTTAAATTTGGAAAATTCTTCACATTTTAAATATTAAAAAAAAATTAATTCATGGTAAATTTATAAATTACCAAAATTTTTGAAAATTTTAAAAATTCAGGAAAATTTAGAGCATCCAAAAAGTTCCGAAATTTTCAAAAATATATGATAATTTATCGGTAACTTTTGTAACTTATCGCTTTGAGTTGTTTCAATTTGTCACCGTTTTTTTTTAATTTTCAGATATTTAAAAATTTCAGAAACTGAAACATTTTAGAAATTTTGAAACATCCGGAAATTTGTTTAATTCCTTAATTTTGTAAAAAAAATGTAAATTTTTTAACATTTTTTTTCATTCTTACGATTTTACAATATCTTGAAATTTTTAGAATTCTTGAACCATTTAAAAATGTTTTAATTCTTGAAATTTTGAAAATTTTTAATTATTTAAAATGTTCAGAAATTTCAAAATTCTTCAAATTGTAAAATTTCTTCACATTTTTGAAATTCATGGTAAATTTATAAATTACCAAAAATTTTGAAAATTTAAGAAATTTGCGAAAATTTAGAGCATCAAAAAATTTCCAAAATTTTCGGAAATTTATGGGAATTAATCGGTAACTCTTGTAACTTATCACTTCGAGTTAGTTCAAACCGTCAACATATTTTTTTAACTTTGGAATATTTGAAAATTTTATAAAATGAATTATTTTGGAAATTTTAAAACATCTTAAAATTTTTCGAATTCCCTAATTTTGTAACAATGTTAAATTTCTCGACATTTTTTACATTGTTAAAATGTTAGAAATTCTTGAAATGTTTAAAAATCATAAACAATTTTATAAAAATTTTTAAATTTTGAACATTTTTTTAATTCTTCAGTTTGAAAATGCTTATAATCTTCAGAAATTTTGAACTATGTGGGAATTTATGGTAGACTTAAAAATTGTCAAAAAATGTTGAATGTTCGAAATTTTGAAACTAGAAATCTCGAAAATTCTTGACATTTGGAACATTCCTGAAATTAATAAAAAAATAATAATTTACGGAAATTCGAAGTATACAAAGATTGTCTAAATTTGCGATAATTTATGGTAATTTATTGTTATCTTTTGTAACTTATCGCTTTAAATTTTTTTAATCAGTCAAACAGTCTGTCAAATCAGTTAACTGGTCCACTTCGTAGGCATTGAAACGAGTTGAGATCATGCATGTGTTATGAAATTTCAAATTTTGATATCTCTGGGCGATTTAACAAAACAAAACAACACACTTTTCATTGTTTTTTTTTTTTTTTATTTTGCTTAAGCCAACTTTTTAAAAACATTGTTTTGATATATTAAAAATTATGAAAAAGGATACGTTTCCAAACGATAATAAATTAAATGAGTGAATAAGGAACTTAAAAAAAGTTTCTTGAGCGGGACTCGAACCCTTGAGGATCCCGGCTTTAGAAACGACACTAAGTGACTCTTGTCCAAAATTTAAATGACGATATATCTAGAACTAGAAGACCTCATCTCTAAGAAGAATAGGCACAAATAGAATTTTTCTTTAATTTTTAAGGACTTATATTGAATATATTTTTTTCAGTGAAATATTATTTCTATTCGCGTTAGAAAAAAAATCTTGCTACTAGAGATTATATTTAACTGAACGCTGCCTATCTGCGTTTTAAACCTAAGAATAAATCCCATACTTACGTTGCGCGATTATGCAATGGAACGATTTTTCCATTCAGTGGAAAAGTACGAAAATTCGAATTGTTATATCCCGTAAACTATTGAACGATTAAACAAAACAAGAAAATACTCTTTTAATCGTTTTTTGGTAGTTTGTTAAAACCAAAATTTCTACAATTATATTTGTAATATATCAATAATTATAAATAAGAATAGGCTACTAAACAATAATGAATAAAACTAGTTTATCAGGAATAAAAAAAAAAGTTTCTGGAGTGGGACTCGAACGCTTCAGACTCTCGGCCCTAGAAACGGCCTTGCATGACCCATGTCGAAATTTCAAATGACGATATCCCAAAAACTATTATACCTTATCTCAAACAAAAAATAAGTATATTTTTATTTTTCTCTTCCTTCTAGGAATTATGTAGCAGCTTATGAATTTTTTAAATTGAAGTAGAGAAGAATTTTGCTACTAGGGATCGTATTCCCGATGTTGCGCGATGACACGACTGAACGATTCTTCACCTGAGTGGCAAAGTACAAAATTCCAGATTGCAATATCTCGAAAACTACTCATCGATTTAAGAAAAACAAAAATATACGTTTCATCGTTATTTGTCAGTTTAATTAAACCAATATTTGAAAAATATTGTTTAATATATTAAAAATTATGAATTGGAATACGTGTATCTAGTGAATAAGGTAAAAAAAAAAGTTTTCCTAGCGGGACTCGAGCCCTTGAGGCGCTCAGCCCTAAGAACGAAACTACGCGACCCTTGTCCAAAGTTCAAATAGCGATATCTCCGAAACTAATACACCTTATCTCAGACAAAAAAAAATAACTGAAATAAATTTTTCTCTACTTTTTAGGAGTTAAATAATATACAAAGTCATTTTTTACGAAATATTTCGATTCCTGTTAAGAAAGATTCTTGCGACTAGAGATCTTATTTGACCGCACGTTTCCTATCTTCATTTTCTACCCAAGAATAAATCCCATCCCGAAGTTTTGAGATGACGAGACGATTCTAGCCGCTAGTGGGGGGGGGGGGGCTTCAGTGCCTTTTCCGAAACCACAAGTAATATATTCTCTCTCACGTAGGTTATATCAGTTATATTGAGCTAAAATCATGCACATAGCACAACCACATACATGATGTTTGCCACGCAAGTTCACGTAAACGTAAATCTTCTACAGAACCTGCAGACGAATGCGAATGCAGCAGATGCTTCTCTACGAGGTTTTCGCCTTCCGGCGGGTTCATTCAACACTTTCTAAAAACAAAAAATCGCAAGAAAAGTGAGACACGAAATAACTTTGCTTTTTCATGCATTTGAAAATTTTATTTTTTTCATTTTTTAACCATTTCGATTTTATATTTTTTGTTTTTATGTACTTATTATTTTAATTAAATTAAAACAAAGTTTTATTCAAGTTTTTTATTGCATTAGCACTATCAATTGTGCGGTACTCGCGCGTGTAGTTTTTAAAATTTTGAGGCAAAAAATTACTTTTTATACAAAACAAATTTTTGAAAATTTTTATTTTTTAGGTTTATTTATTTATTTACTTATAAAGCTCTATGAATATATTTTTCATACAATTTTTGAGAGAATTCAAAAAGCATTTTGAAAATGTCAATTGCTTAAAATCAAAGTTTCAATATAAAAGTTAATCTTCAACCAAATACGTGAATTTTTCAAACAAAAATTATGATTCTTTTAAATTTTTATTATAAAAAAGTTAAATTCATTTTGAAAAGACAAATTTGTAAACAAAATAAATCATTTTCATCGAAATGGACGAATTTTCTACTGAGAAGATTAATTTTCTACCAAAAAAGACGAACTTCCAACTAAAATAATAAATCTTCAAACAAAATAACTTTCCAACCACAAAAAAAATTCTCAACAAAAAATTTATAATAATTCATATTTTAACTGAATAGAAAAAAATTGATTTGAAATCAAATAGTTTAATTTATCCAAAAAATACCTATTTTTATTCAAACAGTTCAATCCTAAACCAAAAAGGATTGAATATAACGAAAAAAAAAACATTTATTTTGTTTAATTAAAATTTTCTTATAAATTTTCAATATCTTGCAAAGTTTTACCAAATTTATAATTTCTTCAAAACTTCTATATTCCTAAATATATATTAAAGTAGCTCAAATTTTTCCAAAATTGCCTTGATTAAAAAACAATAAATAATCACTATTTAATTAAAATAAAAAATCACAAAATATTGACAGAAATTGTAGAAACATTTTTAAAATTTTAAAACCTTAAAAACTCTTTTTTAAAATTCAAAATATTTAAAATATTAATTATTTTCAAAGTGTATTAATAACTTTTGAATATCTTTCAAAATATTTTTAAAGTATTTTGCAATATTCTCTTAAAATAAATTCTGTAACATAAAAAATAATAAAAAATATTCTCAAAAATCTACAGAAAATTTGTTTCTTTTGTTGATACCATTTATAATTATTGAACATATTTTAAATTTTTAGCTGAAGATTTTTTTTAATCTACAGTTTTTTTTACATTTGTTCAAATTGTTTTTCGGATTGATATTATATTTGTATATTTTTCATACTTCTAAATATCTCTCAAACTTATTCGATTTTTTCTGAAATGTTGTAATTTTCCAAAGTTCAAATTTTCGTCAACAATTTTACCAAATAATTTGAAATGTTTTAAAATTTTTTTAACTTATTTCATCAAAATAAAACATAACTCTAAATTTTCCTTGCAATTTAAAAAAAAAGTTTTTTCAACTGAAAACCTTCAAAAACCCTTTTAACTTTGTTGAAATCTTTTCAAACTTGTAAAACTGCAAAATATCTTTTAAAATAATAAAAAAATCATAATATTTTTAAATCTTCAAAGCTTAATCATTTACAACTTTCTTATTTATTATAATTATTATTCTTATTTATGTTTTAAGTTAATATTTTAATCTAAAAAAAAACAGTTGACTTCATCCAAAAAATACAAATTATCAAAGAAATACTGGAATCCTCCATTAACAAATTTTTCTTTTGGATTGTCTTGAATTTTTTTGAAAATAGTTATTGTCTCATAGTGAATTTTTAAAAATTAAAAATTAATAAAAATGTTGTCATTATTCTTTAAAAAAAAGTTTTTCTTCTCCTGAAACCTTTCAAAATTCTTAGAAAGATTCTGAGCTTCCTGTTCCAAATCATCAAAAATCTACATTTTTCCAAATTAATTTTTCAAGATAAAGAATCACTTTCAATTTTCTCAAGAGTCTTAAGAGATTTTTCGCATTATCTTGAAACTTTTGAAAATCGTAAAAAAAACTTCAAAATTGTATTTTTAAATCTTCAAAAATCTACATTTCATTCAAAAAATGTTTTTATCTATTCAAATTTCAAATTATTTTTTAAATTTAAAACAAAATTTGAAATATATTTCAAAATTACTCGATATTTTCCTGAAACATTGCAAGAATTCTGCAAAATTACAAAAGTTTCCTGACAACCTTCCTGATTCTTTTTTATAATTTCGGAAATCTTTTGCAATGTTTTAGACATTTTTAAACTAAGTTTTAAAACAACTTTTGTAAAATAAGAAATTAGTAGAAATCAGCTTTAAATTTTTTGTTTCAAATCTTCAAAAATTTTCTTTCAAAATAAAATTCGGTGAAATTTTTTCAAGTTTAAAATTATTTCTGTACATTTTAAAAACTTGGGAAATAATGTTAAATTTTTTTTCAAATATTCTTTTCAAATTAATCTTTTAAAATAAAGAATTACTTTTCATAAACATTTTTCAAAATTCAAAAAAATTTTGCTATTTTTTAACAACTTCTGAATTTTGAATCTAATCTCTGAAATGAGATAAAGGCTAAGATTCATTCTTTTTTTATCCAATTTTTTTTAGTAAAGATCTTTTAATATTAAAATAATAGGTGGAAAAATTAAACAGATTTTTCAAAATTGTATTTTTTGTCCAAAATAAAAAATAGCTTGTTGTAATATTTTTTTGTAAACCATAATGGCTAACAAACGGTCATTACGAGTTGCAATTCTGTTAAGCGAAAAAAAGAAAGAACCGGTAAATTGACTTGTTTTAAGATATGTTCAGAGTTACGATAGAACCGCTAAAAGAAGGTAAAAAACGCAGCTCGTAGTATTGGAAAATCGATAATTAACCATTAAGGCATTTATTGCTTTGGCTTTATTCTTTTAGTGAATGGAAAAAACATAGAAGGATTCAATTAAAATAATATTTTTTTTCCACAATCTAAAACCTCATATTCTATTTATTAAAAAAAAAAAAACATTTTAAACATTTTTTATCAACGAAATAAATAAAAAGATTGGATTTAAACAGATTAGTTGTATTAATACTTAAATTCCTGTTTTTCGCTGAATAGCTGCAAAGGAAGAATCACAAGATTCCTTTTTTTTTTAGTTAAATTCATTTTTAATTACTATTTTTTTTCTGTTTGTCACAATATTCCCTAAACTTTCGGAATTTCCGGTTCGCAAGTAGACCACTTGCCAGTTGGCTAGGTCTAGTTAAAAATGTTGCTTTCTGATGACAGACGTGCAGCCAAATTAACAGAAAACATCACAGGGAAATTAAGAAGAAAAAATAAAAATAACTGCACTTGGAAAGAATGTTGTGTTAACAAAATAAAATATTTTATTTATAATTTATTTTTTTGTAAAAGTTGAATCCTTAACCAATTAAATAAATTTTTAATTAAAAAAAAATATATTTTTTAATCAAAATTGGTATCTTCAAAATTTTAGCAAAGAACATAATTTTTATCAGAAAAAAACGTATTTTTAATCAGTCCAGTTTGACAAAAAATGTGATTTTTCAATCAAGTAGTTAAATTTCATAACCAAAAATATGAATTTTCAAGAAACAAAATTAATTTTCAACCAGAGGTGAATCTTACAAAAAAATTAACAAAATAATTCCGCCAAGTAGTTGGATTTTCAATAAAAGAAGATTATTTTTTAATCAAATATTTAAATTTCTGTTTTCCCAAAAAATTTGAATTTTTAACTGAAACGAGAAATTTTCATTAAATTTGTAGACTTTTGAAGAGAAAATTGCGAAATACCTACAAAAAGGTGAATTTTCAACCCGAAAATATAATTTATCAACAATAATGTTAACTTTCTACAAAATTTTTAAATTTTCTTTCAAAAATAGTTAAATTTTTATGAAATAGTTTTATTTATATCAGATTATTTAAATCTTTAAGCAAAAAAATATATTATTAACAAAAAAGTAAATTATCAACAAAAAGTTAATTCTTAACAAAAAAGTTTGTTTTGATAAAAGTGTTCATTTTTATTCAAGTTGTTAAATTTTTGAGATGAAAGAATAAAAGTTTCTACAAAAAAGTTGATTTCCAAACAAGAAAGAATTTCTTAGAATAAACGATGAATTTTCAAGCAGTTGAATTAAACGAAAAAAAATAGGAGTTTTAACTAAATCGTTCAATCCTCAACCAATTACATTATTTTTTAATCAAGAAAGATGAACTTTGAGCCAAATATAGTTGAATTTTCAAATTATAAAAATAAAAATTTCAACCAAATATAGACTAGTTCAATTTTCAGATAAAAATCAACTTTTAACCAAAAAGAAGTAAATCTTTAAACAAATTTGTTTAACAAACTAGGTCAATAAAGTATTTAAATTTTCAATAAAAAATATAAATTTTTAACCAAATATTCAAACTATTGTTCTACCAGCAAATATGAATTTTCAACAAAATACTGGATTTTTCAATACATTTTTTAAATTTTGAAAAGAAAAAGGCGAATTATCTACAAAACAGTTGATTTTTCAACCCGCAAATATATATTTTCAACGAAAATGTTAATTTCTCACAAAAAAAGGTCATTCTTTTTCAAATAGTTAAATTTTTATAAAATAGTTTTATTTTTAGTAAGAAGTTAATTTTCATTAAAAAAATTAATTCTTAAGTAATTTCTTGAATTTTTAAAACAAACAGATGGAATTTCTTTTTGAAGAATTTCATTTTAAACCAAGAAAGACATTTTTACCAAAATACGAATTTTCTATTAGTTGAATGAAACCAAAAAATATTCAATTAAAAAATTATCTTTTATCAGAAAAAAGTGCATTTTCAAACATTTGGGTTTAACCAAAGACGACCATTTTTTAGCAAAAAATTTCAATTCTGAAAAAACGAATTTTTAACAAAAAAGTTAAGTTTCTACAAAATAGGTTAAATTTGTTCCAAACCATTGAATTTAATTAAATAGGTTAATTTTTAAACAAATATTTGAAATTTTAATAACAAATATGAATTTTTAACTGAAAAGGTTAATTTGAAGAAAAAGTTATTTTTCAAACAAAAATTTACTTGCAAAAATAGGTTCATTTTCAATCAATTTGTTGAGTTTTTAAGACAAAAAGATGACATTCTCTTCAAAAGGCTAATTTTCTCAAAAATAGTTCAATTTTATTCTGAATAGTTAAATTTGTATCAAATAGTTTCATTTTTAACCCAATATTTGAATTTTTAATAAGAAATATGAATTTTCATCCAAAAAATTTCATTTTCGACAAAAAAGTTAATTTTAAAAATAAAAAAGTAATTTTAAAAAATAGTTAATTTTCAAACAAATTGTTGAATTTCAATAAAAAAAGATAATATTTTCGACAAAAAAGTCCATTTTCAACCAGGAAAGAATTGTTTACAATAAACCATTCAACCAAAAAGAAATTAATTTTCAACAAAGTAGTCCAACTTCATAACAAGTATTTTAATAATTGATGCTATTTTGTAGAACAGGGTAATTAATTAATTAATTTCTGGTGTTAGATATTGCAGATTACTGGTCAAATAATTGTCTGGAAAAACGAGGAAAAATCTGCCTCGGCCGGGACTCGAACCAAGAATGCAATTAGTGAATAGTGGAGTCAGCGTTTCAAATCCGGGCCGACGCAGATTCTTTCTTGTTTTGTCAAAAAATTATTTTACCAGTAATCGGCAATATCTTACATCAGAAATCAAATTTCAACCACGTACTTGAATTTTTTGACAAAAAAAATTACTTTTTGAAAAGATAGTTGCATTTTCCACAAAATAATTAGTTTCAACCAAATAGTAGAATTTTTACCCAAATGAGAAATATGTAATAGAGATATATTAGGATACTTTAAAAGAAAAAATAGTTGGATTTTCTTATGGTCCGTATTGTGCCCCCCCCCCCCATCCCTGAAATTCGTAACGTAGTTTATGGGCGGTTTCTAAGTGGCTTTGAATTCTCTTGTATTGTTTTTAATTCCATTATACCTTTTTTGAATTACATATAATTAATAATAATTCCATTATTTTTTATGCGAATCCCTTGAATTTCACTCAATCTCTCTGAATTCGGTTAAATTAATTACTTTTAATTCTGTTGTAGTTCTTCAACCCATTTGAGTTTTAATTAAATGCGTTTGAATTCCTTTCATTGTTCCAGAATTTCTTTCAATTCATTCAAATTTTATTCAATCCTCTTTAACTCCAGTGATTTCATGAGAATGCTTTTGACATTTGAATTTTAAATAGGCTTTATTTTCCTCAATTAATCTTGGATACTTCGAAATTCTCTTAAATTTATTGGAATTTTTTCGTAAAATCAGGTTACGATAATTGACTTGTGTTTATTCAGGAATTGATTTTTAATTTAGATTGATTGATTGACGTTCAAATTTTCCTCTCAGATTTCAGAATGGGAATTCGAATTGTGTTCAAATAATAATGGTTGGAAAATGGTTTTTGAAATAAAGTGAGGGGGAAATAAAGTCAGTGGGTATTTCCGGAAATGACGGAAAAAAATTACTAACAAGCAGTCGTACTTGTCGAGAGAACTAAACGCTATTAGCGGAAGTAATTCAGTTACGCTTATTCTATTGAAGTTAATTCGATGAAATACTGAAACGAAATTACTCAGCTCAGATTTAATCAAATACTTTTTTTTCAAGTAAAAATAACAACCCTGTCATTTATTTTTCACTGCCGAAATTTGATATTAATTTTTTGCTCTAATGACTTTTCAGGATTTTTGAGTAAAAGATATCAAACCTTTTTGTGCACAACCTTTCTGATACAAAAGTAATGAATAATTTTGGGAGACGAAAATAATTTTTATTACAAAAAAATAACGACAATTTAAGATAATCATTTTTTTAGATTTTTGTTTCTCCACGGATTTACAATCACTTTATACAAAATTTCATAAATTTTTTATGGAAAAATTGATAAATTTCTGAAGATACGAAAATATTCAAAATTTTTAGTTATTTTATATTTTTTTCAAATTAAATTTGAAAATGAGACAATACCTGTATGAAAAGAGATCGTGGAGAAAAAAAAACATTTATATTTTTCTGAATAATATATTTAACAATTTGTTGTGAATAACTGATTTTTTAAAGTTTTGGTTTTCTGCGAAAATGTTATTACTTTATGAAGCGGTCAAAAATATCAATAATGCTAAGTATCAATAGATTTGAAAAGTAACATATCATTCATGGGAGACCAAAAAACTTCTGCATTTTGATAAAAAATAAAAAAGAAGATAAATGCAATTTTTTTTAAATGAGTTTTTTAACTTTTCTGTTTCACCGTGCAAATTTAATCATTGATACTCACTTTTATCAATTTTTTAAGCATAAATTTGTACTTTTATGAAAAAAAAGTAATTAAAATAAACCAATTTTTTGTTTTCAGATAAAATAAGTAGTATATCAAGTATATCAATATTTTGAAATTTATCAATTTACATTATCAAATTTATTTATAAATGTTTTTAAACATTATTAATAGAAGAGGAAATTTAAATTGTGAATGATTGTTTAATAATAGGAAATAATTTAGTTCTTAAAATTTCACAACCTCACTATATTTTATAATAACTTAATTTGAGTAATAATAATAATAATAAAAACTGATCTGTAATAACTTACTTACATTTTCAGAGAGATAGTAAATATTGATTATGGCATTTCAGGATATTTAATTTTTTTCAAAACTTCTGGGAAAATTTGAAAAAGAATATGGAAGGCTTTGCCAAACATTTTGAAGCACACCTTTGTAATTTTGCCATATTACATAACTTTAGAAACAATTTGAGTAAGTTTGAGAGATGTTCTAGAGTTTTGAAAGAATTAAAAAATAATGAAAACTTTTAAGATTTTTTAAACATTTTGCAAGATTGCACGTAAATAAAATACGTTTTACGTTCATAAGAAAAATAAACATGATTTTTTCTTGTGAAAAATTAATTTTAAAAGATGACATAAAAAGACTTCAAAGGTTTCTAAAATTTTCAAAGAAAAATCTGAAAGAACACTTTTTTAATTTTATAGAATTTAAAAAAAATCAGAAGAAATTTGAATAATTTTTAAAGATTAGAAGTCTTAGGATGTCTAAAAATATTTAAAAAAAGGAATTTTTATAAGATTCATTTGGAAATTTCAAATAATTTTCTATTTTGAAAAATAAGCTTTAAAAGAAAATCAAAAAAGTTTTTTTTTTTTAATTTCGAAAAAGAGTGTAGAAGATTTTAAAGAAAAATGTTTCAATTTGATAAGACTCAAAACTTTTAAAGAATCAAACCAATTAAACGAGTATTTAGAAGAATTGAAGAGATTCAAGAATAACTTTAAACTTTAAATTATTTTTAGACATTTAGATTGTTTTTTATTTAAAAAATCCTTAGAAGCTTTAAAAGAATTTTCAAAAAAGGCTTCAAGAGGACAAACAATTTTTCCTAATTCCCAAGAAAATTTAGAAGATTATAAAGCAATTTTTTACATTTTTAATGATTTCTAACATTTTAAGATAATTCGAATTAAAAGAAAACAACGACGACAAAATTGTTGTTAATAAGTATTTCTTTCACCTTTTCTGTTTTTCCATCGAATTTAAATCACTTTATACTCATTTTTATAAATATTTTACCAAAAATTTGTACTTTGCTCAAACAATTCTAATTAGAAAAAAAATTTTTCAGTACGAAACAACATAAGAAGAAAGTATTATTTTTAAGAAAATATAAATCGCTTAAACATTTCATTAGTGCTAAATACAAATAGATTTAAAAGAGTCCAGTGCCAGTCAAGAAAAACGAAAAGCATTTGTATTTTGTTAAGAAAATTTTTTTTTTAATCACAGATTTTTTTATTGTTTCGGGTTGTCCACGGATTCATTATCACTTTATATTCACATTTATCAATTTTTGTGCAAAAAAGTTCAAATATTTCTAAATGAACACAAAAAAATACTATCATCAAATTCATTGATCAAAGATTTTAATAATGCTCAATATTAATAGGTTTGAAAAGTAAAATATTTGTCTAAGATTTGTATTATTCTGAGAAATAATCCGTCTAATCATTTTTTTTTGTTTAAATTAAATTTGAGAACGAAACAATAAAAAAAATATATATATCGATAAAAGATTTCATTACTTTTAATTTTATTATAATCAATTTACACTCAATTTAATACGTTTTTCAAAAAAACATTTGTATTTTTCAGCGTAAACAGAAAAATAATCAACTTTTTAAAAAATAAATTGTTATTACAACACAATATTAAAACAAATGTATTATTTTTTAAGAAATGTAAATCGAACAAAAATTTGATTAATCTTAAATTCTAATAGATTTCAAATATAAAACATAAGTCAAGAGAGACAAAAATATTTGTATTTTTTTCAAAAAATAATGAAAAAATGTATTTTTAGTAACAGTTAATATAAATAAATTGGAAATGTCAAATATCAGTCAATAGGAAAACAAAAAACATTTGTATTTTTGTGAAAAAAATGAGAATCGAAAAATAATAATTTCCTACTCACGTTCGTAAATTAAAAAAAAAGGTGTGTTTGAAGAAAAAAGAACACAAAAATAATAATAAAATCATTTATTATTGTTTCAAATGATATATGATAATGAATCAATATGTCGAGAAATGTATTATTTTGGAAAAAAATGAATCGATAAAAGCATTCATAAATATTAAATATGAATAGATTTTTCCACGGAATTTTCATCTATACTCAAGTTTATAACATTTTCACAAAAAAATTTGCACTTTTAAAAAAAATAATTCAAATTAATAAAATTATCCAGAGGAAAAAATTTATTAAAATATTTAAAGTCGAGTATCAGTTGGAGGAAACCAAAAAACATTTGTATTTTTTTCAAAAAATAATCCAAATTTTTTTTGTCAATAACATAAAAAAACAATATATAAGAAGAAATGTATTATATTGAAAGGAATGGGATTATATTTTTTATTGTGTCTGTCTATAAGGAAAATTTTTAGAAAGTTTTTAAACAATTTACACGAAAATTCAGAAAAGTCTTTAAATTAAACAATTACGAAACATTTCCTTTTTCATATTTATCAATGTTTTTACACTGATATTTTTTAGAAAACATTGTTTTGATCTATCCATTTTATAAAATTAAATTTAATATAAAAATTTAATGAATGGAATTGTTAATTTTAGTATTTTACAAAATTAGGGGATAACTAAAAATTCCATAATATAAAATTTCGGGTAGTTTATAATATTACCAAGTTTTCTAAATAAGAAAATTAACGAAATATAAAAGTCCCAAATGAAAAATTTCCAAAATCACAAAATCGGCAAAATATAAAAATCTTGAATTGGACAATTCCCGGAAAATAAAATTCCCGAAATTACAAAATTTTCGAAATATAAAAAGCCCAAAATGAAAAATAACCGAATAGTAAAATTTCCGAAATCAAAAAATCCCAAATTGAAAACACCCCGAAAAATAATATTCCCGCCACTGTGAAATTCCAAAATTGGAAAATTCTTGAAGAATAAAACTGCCGAATTATAAAAATCTCGAATTGAAAAATTAATGAATAATGAAATTCCCGAATTAATAAAATTACAGAAATATATAAAAATCCAGAGTTGGAAAATTACCGAATAATAAAATATCCCGTACTTTCAAATGCCCATTTGCACATTTTGAAACAAATTTTGTTATCCCCTAATATATTTTCTTTGAATTGTTATTTTAGATTTTAACAGTAATTGAAAAAAATTAAGCATTAAGAAAAGATGTTTTTTTATCAAAATGTTTGATTAGTATATTTTTAATAAGTAATATTGATGAAAAAACAATTTCTTTTATTATATTAATTCAAGAATTATAATTGAGAATATTCTAATTATATTATTAAAAAATTTTCAAATTCGGTAATACAAACTGTCAACAATTTTTATATTCCGGATTTTCATATTTCTGCAATTTTATACTTGCCGGAATTTTCTTATTCCGGAACTTTCCAATTCGGAATTTTTCAGTGTCGGGAATTTTATTTTTCGGGATGTTCCTTTTATACAAAAATGAAATCACCTACTGATAAACGTTTCTATATAAATTATTTATGAATCTTCTTACCAACATTATTATTAATCATTTTTAATCCTAAAGTTTTTCCTTAATGAGGCAGAATTTCTGAAAAGAAGATTGAATAATCAAAATTCGGAAACTGGGAAAGTGATTCTCATTGTGGGAGTTAATCTTGGTAGCAAAGTTGTAAGTTTGTTTAATCTTTCTTGACAGTTGAATCGGACACAATTGTCAGAAAACTGTCGGAAGTTTCGCCCACTCAAGTTCACAGATTTGCATCTAAATCTCCCAAGTTTTCACATTCCGAATAACACAAATTTTCCCACGTCAATTTGAAAATACACTTTGTCAAAAACTTTTCACACCATCAAATTCAATACTGGATTTTCAACTTTATCAAAGACTACTTCATCATTTCCATGGAAAGATGCACTCACGAAAAACTTTTCAGAAATTTTTCTCCACTCAAAAGCACTTTCTCAGAAATTGATTTAGATATTTTTTAAGAAAATATTTGCTATAAAACTTATTTCATTTGATTTTTACTTCACTATTGTTTAATATAAATACGTTTATGACTATATTTTTCAAATCATTATTTATTTTCTAAAGAAATTTTGAAATAGTAACAATAATTAGATCTACCAAAAATTCATATACACATTCAGGAAAGATTTCAGAAAGAAATGCGATGGGATTTTTTGTCGAATTTATTACAAATATTTTACTAAAAAAAAAAATTTTATTTTGGTAGATGGTCGAACAGTTCGGAGAAGAGAGGTATCTCAAATACGACACGCGTGCGGCACCGAGTATAAACTGACTAAAGCCCGCCACGAGATTGAAGAGGAACCCGCGAAGCGACGTGCGTACGAAGCTGAGGCGGAAATTGCCGAGTGTAAACGAACGAACAATTTGGAAATTTGTGCTTTTTTACGAATAATAGAATATTTTTTTTTTTTTGAAAAATAAGTTAGAATAAATAAACTTATATTGTATTATATATTTGGCAGTCGAGTCGACTGAAAGAGACGACTGAAAAATCTCGAAAAATAAAATTCCTGACACTGTAAAACTTCTGAATTGAAAAATTCTCTGAATAAAAAATTGACAAGTATAAACCTTTAAATTTTTCTATAAATATGATCTTTTTATTTGTGTAAAAAAATCAAATATTTGTATAAAAATATTATTTTTCATGTTTGAAGTGCCTGAAATTATTATTTTAATTAAAAATAACAATAATTGAAAAAATCATGTAGACACATCTTTTTCTTAATTATTATTTCCTAAATTCGAAACATAATTTTAGAAACTTTAAACATCTTAAATGCATTTTGTTCTGATACGTATTTTCAATTATTGTAATTTGAATCAATAATAATATTTATAAATAAATTGTTTACTTGTTTAAATTCGTGAAATTTCGAGTTCGGATATTTTATAATGCGACAGATTTCTTTCGGGAATTTTCCAATTTGATAACATCATAAACTATTCGAAAGTTTTATTATTTAGGAATTTTCCAATTGAGGAATTTTATAATTTTATCATTCAGAAATTGTCCAGTTCGGACATTTTATTTTTGGAAATTTTCTTATTCTTGAATTTTCTAATTCGGTAATATTATAAACTATTCGGGGATTTTATTATGATGGAATTTTGTGATTCGGAAATTTTTTTATTTAGAAATATTATTATTCGAGAGTTTTCCAAGTCGGAAATATTATCAACTATCCAGGAATATTATTATTCAGAAATTTTATAATTAAGGAATTTTATTTTTGAGAATTTTGCAGTCCGGGAATTTCATTATTTGGGAATTTTTTAATTAGGACATTTCACAGTATCAAAAATGTTATTATTTGTGAATTATTATTTCGGAAGTTTCAATTCAGGAATTTTATAATTAGGAAACTTTATTTTTCGGGAATTTGATTATTCGTGAATATTTCAATCCGGTATTATTATAAACTATTGGGGGATTTTATTATTGAGGAATTTTCTAATTCAGGAATTTCATTATTTTGCAATTTTATAATTAAAAAATTTTAATAATCGGGAATTTTATTATTATGAATATTACTATTTGAGATTTTTCTAATTCGATAATATAATCAACTATTTCGAAATTTTGTTATTCGAGAATTTTATTATATAGCAATATTGCTATTCGAGAATTTTTCAATTCAGTAATATTATAATTATAAACTATTCGCGAATATTATTATTCAGGAATTTTTAAATTCAGATTTTTTTATTTGGGAATTTTATTATTCAGGAATATTATTATTCGAGGGTTTTCTAAATCAGAAATATTATGATCCATCCGGGAATATTAATATTCAGGAATTTTATAATTGAGGAATGTTATTTTTTGAAAATTCTTCAGTCCGGGAATTTTATTATTTGGGAATTTTTGAATTCGGACATTTTACAGGGTCGGCAATTTTATTAAGCGTAATTTTTTTTAATTGGGTAATATTATAAACTATTCGAAAAAGTTTATTATTCCGGATTTCTCAATTCGGGAATCTTGTTCGGGAATTTTATTATTCAGGAATTTTCCAATTCCGAAATTTTATTAATCGGGAATTTTATGATTACGAATATCACTATTTGAGAATTTTCCAATTCGGTAATATCATAAACTATTCGGAAAGTTTATTATTGCGGAATTTTATAATTTAGGAATTTCATTTTTCGTGAGTTTTATTATTCGTGAATTTTCCAATCCACTATTATTATAAACTATTCGAAGATTTTATTATTCAGGAATTTCATTAGTCGGGAATTTTATAATTGAGGAATTTTATTATTCGAGGATCTTCAAATTCCGAAATTTTATTTTTCGGGAATATTATTATATAGGAATATTGCTCTTCGAGAATTTTCCATTTCGGGAATTTTATTATTTGAAAATTTTCCAATTCAGAAATTTTATTATTCCTGAGTTTTCCAATTCGATAATATCATAAATTATTCGGTCATTTTATTATTCAGGAATTTTCCAATTCGAGAATTTCATTATTCGGGAATTTTATAATTGAGGAAATTTATTATTCGAGAATTTTATTATCTAGAAATAATATTATTCGAGAGTTTTCCAATTCGGTAATCTTATGAACTATTCGGGAATTTTATAATTTAAGAATTCTATTTTTCAAGAATTTTCTAATTTGGGAAATTTTATTACTTGGAAATTTTTCAATCAGGAGAATTTACAGTGTGGGAAATGTTATTATTCGTAAATTTTCTAGTATGGGGATTTTATTATTCGGAAATGTTTCAATTTGAAATTGTACAGTGTGGGGAATCTTATTATTCGTGATTTTTCCAATTTGGTAATATTATAAATTATAAATATTACAAATATTATAAATATTATAAATGATTAATTCGAAAATTTTGAAACCTAGCAATTTTTTATTGGGGAATTTTTCAATTCCCGAAAAAAAATCCTGAAATCATAAAATTTCCGGTAATTTAAAAGTCACAAATGGACAAATAGCCTTTTCCCGGTATTACCGAAATTAAAATTCCCGGTGAAAAATAGTTTACGTGTATTATTCACGAAATTAACTTGCCGAGATTTATTGAAAAATTTCCGACACCTGAACTCTTCGAATTAGAAAATTCCTAAATATAAACAATTCAAAAATAATTTAGCAGTTACCAGTCATGAGTCAGAAGTTAAGAGTCATAAATTAGAAGTTAGAGCTTGTGACTTGTGAGTTTTGTGTTATGATTTTCGTAATTACGACTTATGAGCTCCAAATTATGAGTTATAAGTATCGTGATATGAGTTACGTGTAATGAGCTAAAAAGTAGGGGTTAGGAATTAGGGGTTCGAAATCATAACTTAGGAGTTTTGCTTAGTGAGTTATGAGTTATAATTTAAGAGTTATAAGTTATAATTGAGCTGCGAGTTATGCGGTTTGAGTTAGAAATTAAGAGTTATAAGTTATGTATGTATATTTAATCTCTCCCTTTTACGGGTTTGAGGGCCTCCGCTCCATGTACATAAGGGCCTCCATGTACATAAAATTTACATTCCATCCTTAAACTAAGTTATCCACTGCTTATCTTCTAATGTTTCGCCTTAGTTAAAAATAAAATTATATGATAATAACAAAAAACAATACTAATAATTCTAGTAACGAGCGATCTTCCAGAAAAACAAACATTTTCCACGATTTTGAATTTAACTTTTGCTTTTTAATTTCCTTTTTCAGGATCAACCGATTGGCTCTTCCCTATTTCCTTGCTTTCCCTTACTTCTTCCAATTTCTTCATCCACATCACTCCCTGTCCACTACCATCCAAGATCCATCTTACACACTCATCCACACTCAACTGTCCCACTTCCTCTTCTATGCATCTCTCTAAACCATGTGCCCATGGCTCCAATTCCTGTTTACATACTCTACATAGACTATCCTCTTCATCCATCCAATATCTGCATGCTCTCACTCCTTCTCCCATTCTGAACCGTACAACCCTACTCCATTTGTCTTCCTTTTTTATTTTTCGCAGATATTCTGGTTCCTCCAACCCTTTGACCATCATATACCACCTATTTTATCTCAAATTTATAATCTTTTTCAATCTCTCTTCTCCTTGTTTAACTAATAGCTCTGACTCCGTGTCCTGCCATTCCATAACCCCTTCTCGCATCTTACAAACCCTTCTCATTTTTCCCCTTTTCTCCTCCCATTTTGAATTTCCCAAATTCCCTCTAGCCTCATGGTTCCGAATTTCGCCTAAACATGCTTCAGTTATTCTGCTTCCCTCTCCACTTTTTAGCTTCTCTTTAAGCCTCCACGCTCTCCTAATTTGTCTAGTAACCATTTTTTTCCTTGCTGACTTTTTTCTTAAGATGTATCCCGGGCAACTCCAGCTAAATCCTATTACCCACCTCACAAGTCGCTCATGTATGCTCTCTACGTTCCTATGTCCCTTCCATCCCCAGATCTCTACTCCATAACACAACACCGCCCAAGCCAACGCATCAAACAACCAAATCCTCATCCTCCAATCGTCCTTGAACCTTCTCTTTCCTATGTCCCTTACTTGGCCCATTACTTTACTCGCACATTCAATTCTTTTCCTCACCTGCAACTCGTTTCCCCCTCCTGCCTCATCTTCAAAAATTAAGAGACTCGAAGCACTGTATAAATTGTAAACAGTAAATTTGTTTGCTATATTTTATACTTAAATTATATTCATTTAATTATACGTCTTTTCTTGCTTGCAAATTAAAGAATTCTTCCGAACACGTCTTTCTCATTATTTTTGTCATTTCTATATTGAAATTTATCACGAGAAGTATCATATGACATTTAAAGTTTTTGGATAGATCAGTCTTGTTTTTTCTTACTTGTTCTTATAAGCAGTCTCTTAGGCTCAGACTTGATAAACTTTGCTGAAAACAGTATTATCATTAGACGAGTAGAATAAGGTGCGAAAGATATATGAGTATGAAGTCATTATAACTACTTACTGCTTATTTACGGCCTGTCTTCTACTCATCGTCTCCAATATTCATACATCCATAAATGTTAATACAATTACTAATTTTCTTTATTAAATTAAATATATTCTCTTATATTTTATCTCAATGCACTAAAAGCAATTACTTTTATTTTTATATAACAGATGAATTATTTGGTTTTACATTTCAGGTTATGTTTTGGAATAAAAATTTGTATTTGTCTAACTAATAAATTTTTATAAACAAATTCTTAATCTTCTTAGACTTTCAAAATAACTTATATTTATATCCGTATTTAGAACACTTGTCATTTATTTGTTACTGCTTCGAAATATGAAAATATTGTGATTGCACATGCGCATTGAATTATACTGACTCGCAGTACCATCTAGCGTTTCCCACAAACACTAAAACGTAATGTCTTCAAAACGATACATGGGAGTGCCACCACTATTGTTTATGTTACGTCTGGAGTAGCATTTAACTCTCACTTTTATTACAATTATTCTAGTTAAACAAATAATGCAGAGGTAACCCAGGGGCCGTTTACTCTGAAATCAGATGAATCGTTGCCGATTATTGCATTTGATTTCACATGAGTTCATTTCTGATTTTATAAGAATTTATACGATTGCTTCTTTCTTGTAAGCTAAATGTGATCTCAATAGCGACATGTCACTAATTGGAATAAACACTCTCTAAAAGTCCAATGACTGCTGTCGACTCCCATATAGATCTTTAGAATCACACTGACTGCTCTTGACTCCCTCTGACTCCATCTGATTTCACGCTGACTGCTCGATGATTGCTCGCTCGGGTCACACTCACGGTCGCACTATATAACGTTAGGGGCGGTGTGTCTCGACTGATTTCAACCCGAAATATATTTACATAGTTTTCGGGAAATAACTTATTTCCTTTGCATATCTGGTAAAAACTGCTAAATAATTAATTGAAGAAGACCTGATTTTGAGTAGTTCTAAAAAAAATCATTGCTCTAGTTCTTATAGAACCAAAACTATGACCTTTTGAATCGGACACTTTTTTAATGAAATTTTTCACATTACATTTTCGCACATTCTTGCGCAAACCTTTTAAAATAAAAACTTAAAACATCCACCACTGTAATTTAATGATTGTAAATTCTCTTTCGTTAAAAGAGCTTAACTAGAAAGTTTGAGCGCACCTGCAGCACGCGACTGAGGGCAATCGCACTCCGCGCTTAGTCTTTGCATTTCTCTCGCATTCGTGGACACACCTTTAAAATCACAGGTCAACGGACGGACAACTGTAATTTTGTGATTTTGAACTCTCTTTTGTTAAAACTCTTTCGGCTTTAACGAACACATTCTCATCACGTATCACGTGCTTCGCACTCGATTTTGTCCAACATGTCAACTTTTCTGCATCATACACAACACTTTTATATAAATTATAATACATTTTTTATGTAACTCTGCCTGGGATTGCTTATTAAAAAATTGCATAATAAAAAGCAAAGTGTATTTATCATGATTGTTTTTAAATTTGTGTCTTATTTTGCTTTCAATTGTATTCTAAGCTGCGCTGAAACATATATCATTTCAATAAATGTATATAATTACAATTCATAATTTGCATAAAAATTAAATCATGCTCATTCTTATTTCCTTGTTTTTATAATTTTTTTTATTTTTATTCTGGTTTTTTTACGATTAAATAAAAACTACTGCGCATCTGCATAGAGCCTAATACAGGAACCTATCTATGGTCCTATATAGGATACTATGTCCTCTTTCGTCTTTTCTGTGCTTTTTCCAAAAATTGAATTTTTATATTTTTAATCTTATTTTTTACGATTAAAAGAAAATTGACTCATTCTATAGAAAAATGGTTAATAATAAATTTATAGATCTTTTTAAACGAACAACTTTTATCTGTTAATTTTAGTACATACCTTGTGTCGTTTTTTCAAAAAAATTTAATATTTTTATTTTAAATGTTATTTTTTACGACTAAAGCAAAAACTACGTGTCCTACCAAAAATTATACCTCTTTTTTGGATGAACAAGTTTTGTCTTATTTTTTTCGTAGCTTGTGTCGAAAAGTGATTCATTATAAATTTGTAATTCTTTCTAGGGCGTGCAAATTGAGCTTTTTAATTTTTTTCGTATCTTGCATAGTTTGACCAAAAAATGGAATTTTTGGATTTTTCATTATTTTTGGTACGATCAAATTTGGGTTGTTCAACTTTTCGACCAAATTAAAAAAGTTGTTATCACAATCTTGTATGGCTTTCAGAAAGCAACGTTTTTCTTCTCTTTAGTTTTTTTCGTATCATGCGTTGTTTGGCTTAAGATGTTCATTTTATTTTATTTTTTTGGATTTTGAAAATGCTATAACTCTGGTAATTTTTTATTTTTCGGAAAAACTCATTATGATAAATTGTTTGAATTTTTGAATACTATAAATAACCGTACAGAGAATTTTTGAATTTCGAAAAAAGTGGTCTCAAGAATATTCAAAATGTGCCGACTTTTTGAATTTTCATCCAAAATGGCTGGCTAACGAACTTGCCCTTTAGTTTAGGACACTAAATGAGTGTGCAGAAGGGCAATCTAATAGATTATTTTTTTCAAAAGTCATCGTGTTTACAGACAGACAGACATACAGACATACAGACATAGATGCAGACATACAGGCATACAGACAGACACATTCGTAAAAACCTGTTTTTCGGATCCAGGGGGTCTCAAAACGTGGACATTAGACCAAAACTGAGGGGGGGGGGGGGGCAAATTTTACACAAATCTATCTGATGAGAATGTAAAAAATTACTCGCTTCTTTTTTGAACGAGTAAACAGCTTTCAAAGTTAGCAATAATTTTTAATACTACTCGCACTAGTCGCACGACAATTTCCGACGATAGCATAAATAGCAAAAAGTAAATAGTTTATATTAAATAATAGACAGTAAGTAGTGAACAGTAAATAATAAATAGTAAGCAGTAAATAGTTAATATTAAATATTAGGCAGTAAGTAGTGAATAGTTCATATTAAATATTAGGCAGAAAATAGAAAACAGTCAATAATAAATAGTAGGCAGTAAACAGTATATAGTAAATAGTATATGGTAAATAGTGAATTGTAAATATTAAACATTAAATAGTGAAAAGTAAACAGTAAATCTTAATTTTCCAACAGTAAATAGTGAATAGTAAATAGTAAATTGTAAATATTAAATAGTCAATATTAATTAATAATCAGTAAGTGTTAAATATTAAACAGTAAATATTAAATATTAATCAGGAAGTATTAAACATTAAACAGTACATAGTAAACATTCAGCAGTTAATAGTAAATAATTAATATTAAATATAAGGCCGTAAATAGAAAGCAGTAAATGATAAATAGTCGACAGTAAACATTATATAATCAATAGTATATGGTAAATAGTAAATTATAAATATTAAAAATTAAATAGTGAATAGTAAACAGTAAATCGTAAATATTAAACAGTAGGTAGTGAACAGTAAACAGCAAACAGTAAACAGTAAATTGTAAATATTAAAGAGTCAATATTAAATATTAAGCAGTAAGTGTTAAACATTAAACAGTAAATAATTCATATTAAATATAAGGCAGTAAATAGAAAACAGTAAATAATAAAATGTAGACAGTAAACAGTATATAGTAAATAGTATATGGTAAATATTGAATTGTAAATATTAAACTTTAAATAGTGAGTAGTAAACAGTAAATCGTAAATATCAAACAGTAAATAGTGAATAGTAAACAGTAAATTGTAAATTTTAAACAGTCAATGGTAAATATTAGGCAGTAAGTTTTAAACGTTAAACAGTATACAGTAAACATTAAATAGTAAATAATTCATATTAAATATAAGGCAGTAAATAGAAAACAGTACATAATAAATAGTAGACAGTAAGCAAAATATAGTAAATAGTATAGGTAAATAGTGAATAGTAAACAATAGATTGTAAATATTATAGAGTAAACAGTAAATATTGAACAGTAAAAAATAAATGGTAAATATTGAATATTAAACGGTAAAAAATAAATAGTAAATATTGACTATTAAACAGTAAATAGCAAATAGCAAATAGCAAATAGCAAATAGCAAATAGCAAATAGCAATGTACAAATAGCAAACAGCAAACATTGAATAGTAAATACCAAATAATAAATAGTATAATTTAGACAGTAAGTAACAAGTAATAATTAGTTAGTAATAAATAACAAATAACTGATAATAAATAATAATGAATTAATAATGAATAATAAATAATAAAATATATATAATAAATAATACATAATAAGTAACTATTAATTCATAAGTTTTGATAAATAATCAACGATCAATAATACCTAATACATACAAATTAATGAATAAAATTAAATACTATTATATGATAACAACATTTTTTATTTTATTATGTTATTATTAATCAAACAATTTTAAGTTACTTAGATTTGGAAATTTAATAATTCAGTAATTTTTGAGTGTCAGCAATACTGCATAATATTTCTGAGACAATTAAAAAAACCCCAACAGTATAAGCCCCGAAAAATAAAATATATGGAATAGAAAATTCCCGAAATGCTAAAATTGTCCAAATATAAAAATTCCAAATTGGAACATTTTCAATTTGGAACATTCCCAAATTGGGAAAATCCAAGGAAAAATTCCCAAATAATAAAATTAATAAGAAGTTAATAATAGTAAAGAATATGGCCAGCCAATAATAATAACATTTCCGCGTTATGAGTTACAAATCAGTTAGGAGTTAGGACCTGTGTGCTGTGAGTTAGGAGTTGTGAGGAAGGATTTATAAATTAAGATTTATAAATTAGGAGCTATAAGTTTTGAGTTATAAGTTGTGACTTAGGAGTTAGCAATTAGGAGTGAGAAGTTAGGAGTTAGAAGCTGAGAAATTAGGATTTAGGATTTAGGAGGTAGGCGTTAGGAGTTAGGGGACAGGAGTACCCTACACTTTTCCTTCTTGGAAAATACACTAGACGGACAGACACCCGTTCGAAACTAAAGTTTTTCTGTCCCAGACAATGAAATCCTAGGAATTAATCCAACATACCTATTGATTTCACAAGGCTCAAAACACATCGTTTTAATCTCCTTTTGATATTAAAATCTAGACAGGATGTTTATTATACGGTAAGAAAATTAACACGTTGGTTCAACTCATTAAAGTACACGAACATAATTATGCACAATATTAACAAAATTGGAGTTCTGAGTGTCGCTCAATTCTCAAGAGATGTCTTTATCACCTCTCCTTCCTCTTACTCTCTCCGCCATCCAGTCTAGTTTTAACGACCAACAGCGGTCGAGGGATTTATTCTACCAACGCTTAGAAGCTCAGCAACACTTTGTAGACATTCTGCGACTGTCACATTAACTCTCTGAAGAAAATAAAAATAAATGAGAGTGGTGCATTATTTTGATAATCCCTTTAGTCAGGGTGTGTAACGTTATGAAAATCCTTGAAAACTCGTGAAAGTTCTTGGTTTTTTTTTCACTTGGGAAAATCTTGAAAAGTTTTTGAATTTTGCTCACGATCTTGGAATTTTTATTTCCTTCAAGAAAAAATAGGGGTTCTAAACATGTTGTCTGTCAAATGAAAACAGACTGCTGAACCATTTTTCGGTAATTTTAATTTGATTTCTAATGTTTTCTTTTGTTTGAAAATCGAACAACGAATTTTTTTAACAATAGATAGTTCAATTCTTATTTTTGTTTTTATTATTCTTATTGTGCAATTTTTATTCTTGTTTTTTTAAAAAGCTAGCTAAACTACAAAACTATTGCAATGTTCTCAGGGGCGTATGCAAGGGAGGGTAATTGTGCCCCCAGTTAAAGTAACTTTACACGTATAATCCTTTGAAATTTAGAAAAACTTTTTTCCTAAAAGTACACAAGATAACGTGTTTAGTACCTTTTCAGATAATGAATGTTTTTAATAGAAAGTAATTCTTTTTTTTTAATTTATGTTTTCAGTTCGAAATTCAACATTTTGGTTAAGAATTCTTCAATTTGATTAAAAAGTCTTCTTTTTTTATATTAAATTAATCATTCTGTTTACATTTTGTTTAAGTAGAGCCTTCAACTTTTTGGATGAGATTTATTGAATTTTATTGAAAATCTATCATTTTTCGTAGTAAATTAGTTTTGTTTTGTTTAAAAATTCAACTTTTTGGTGGAATGCTTTTTAAGGTTGTTAAAAATTCGTCATTTATGGTAGTAAATTAATCTTTTTGTTAAAAAGTTCCACTTTTTTAGTTGAAAGTTCAACTTTTTGGTAGAGAATTTTTGGGATTTGTTGAAAATTCGTCACTTTTGGTAGTAAACTATTCTTTTTGTTTAAAAATTCTACGTTTAGTTAAAAAATCAAATTTTTGGTAGAGTTTTTAAATTTTAATAAAAATTCATAATTTTTTGAAGTAAATCAGTTTTTCTTATTTCAAATTTCAACTTTTTCAGCTTAAAACTCAACTTCTTGGTACAATCTTTTGAATTTCTTGAAAAATAGTCATTTTTGGTAGTAAATTAATCTTTTTGTTAAAAAAATCCACTTTTTTAGTTGAAAGTTCAAATTTTTTGTAGAGAATTTTTGGGATTTGCTGAAAATTCGTCACTTTTCGTAGTAAACTATTATGTTTCGTTTAAAAATTCTACGTTTAGTTAAAAAATTAAATTTTTGGTAGAGTACTTTTAAATTTTAATAAAAATTCATAATTTTTTGCAGTAAATTAGTTTTTTTATTTCAAAATTCAACTTTTTCAGTTTAAAAATCAACTTCTTGGTATATTCTTTTGAATTTCTTGAAAAATCGTCATTTTTGTTAGTAAATTAATCTTTTTGTTTAAAAAATCCACTTGCTTAGTTGAAAGTTCAACTTTTTGGTTGAAAATTCTTGCATTTTGTAATAAATTCGACATTTTGTTAGTAAATTAATTTTTTAAAAAAGAAATTCATCTTTTTCAGTTGACAATTCAACTTCGTTCGTTATTTTTTATAGTAATTAAATTTTTCTGTTTAACAACTTATTTTCTTGTTGAAAATTTAAGTTTTTAAATTGAAATTTTAACTTCTTGTTTGAAAATTTGCCATTTCTTATAGTAAATTAATCTTTGTGTTGAAAAATTCAACTTCTTTAGATGAAAATTCGAAGTTTTAGTTGAGAATTCCTGAATTTTGTTAAAAATACATCATTTTTGTCGTAAATTACTCTTTTTCTTTTAAAAATTCATCTTTTATTTGTTGAAAATTCAACTTTCTGATTGAGAATCCTTAAATTTGATTGAATTCGTTATTTTTGCTAGGAAATAATTCTTTGTGTTTAAAAAGTCATATTTTTTGGTAGAAAATTCAAGTTTTTTAATAAAAATTTTAATCTTTTTAAAAAAGTTTGGATTTTTATTGAAAATTTGTCTTTTTCGGTACTAAATTAATCTTTTATTTTCAAAAATCGTCCTTTTTAGTTGAAAATTCTACTTTTTGGTTGAGAATTCTTGAACTTCGTTAAATATTCGATGTTTTCGGTAGAAAATTAATCTTTTTGTTTTAAAACTAATTTTTTTTTGGTTGACGATTCAAAATTTTAGTTATAAATTCATATCTTTAGTTGGAAAAATTCAGTATTTGATTAAAATTGAAATCCTTTTTTTAGTTTGTTTTTTCATTAAAAATTAATCTGGTTTAGTTAAAAATTAAACTTTTAAGCTGACTGTTCTTTTATTTTGTTGAAAATCCGTCTTTTTTGGTAATTAATTAACTTTATATCAAGATTTCTTATTTTTTATTTAAAAATTCATCTATTTTGTATCAAAACTTTGTCATTCTGTATTAATTATTATTATTGCAGGTGTTACAAGTCAATTTTTTTCAGGGGATCTGTATTATCATCAGAGAATAACCGAATTTCTTAAAATCGTTACAATATTAAGTGGAACTATGAATTAATTTTTGTTTAAATTAAATTTTTTCTTTAAAAAGTTCTTCGCCTTTCGCTCGAAATTTTCAATTCATAGTTCCGTCTAGTCTGTAAAAACTTCAAGAAATTCTGTTATCCTCTGATGATAATACAGATTCCTTGAAAATTTGAGCGAAAGGAGAAGATCTTTTTTATAAAAAATTCAATCAAAGAAAAATTCATAATAATTCGAAATTCAAAAACAAATTTGACTTCAGCCTGGGAATTCAATTTATGAATGAAAACCCAGACAACTTGTTCATGAAAGCGGATAACACCAATGGGTCACGTGACCAGATTCCTACCCTACCGACACATTTTTTATTTCCTGAGTTATTTTCAAACGAAGCGCCACACCGAATTGAAAATTTAGAATAAAAAATAAGAAGCACTAATAAAGGTAGATCTGGCCTTACATTTTAATAATGATGAAAAAAGCAAAAAAAAACTTATTAAAAATAAACTCTTTTGATAATTATAAAAATCTAGGACCAGACCCACCTTTCTTAGTTCTTAAATGGATATGTCATCCATCAAGAAAGCTAAGTCATAACGCTCTTATTCAGCTGTCATACCGAGGGCTCACGGATTGCCAAAGCTTTCTAAGCCGGATAATCCTTCAAGAATTATAGCCTCTACTATAAATAGGCCCCTCTATATGATGGCTTCTTTTTTTCTTACTGTTATAAGACAAGTAATTGGTAAATCTCTGTATCATCTAAAAACAGCTGGAAAATCGTTAAATATTATTTAAGGCACTTAAAAATACCATCAAGACCATGATATCCTTGAATGTTTGTAGGAATTATCCCACAGCTGCCTATAGAATTAATCATTATGTGTATACATAAACCATGAGATAGCATCGCAACAAACACATTAATTTCTATTTTATTTTCGCATTTGTGCACAGAGCTTTAAAAATTAAAGGTCAAAGAATCGGTAACTGTGATTTGGTGATTGTTAATTCTCTTTAGTTAAAGCTCCTTCAGCATTAACGAACCCATTCTCTTCACGTAACTAGTGCTTCGCACTTGATTTTGCCCAAAATGTGAATCTTCTTATTTTACACCCCCCGAGTCAGAATAAACGATTTTTACGAATGTGTCTGTCTTTCTGTAGACTGTAGCCTTAGTCTGTCGTCTGAAGTCTGTTTTGAAAAGTGAGCGCATTTTTTTAATTTTTGGAACTAAATTTTTCTAAGATTCAAAAATTCAAGTTATTGATAGTACTCAGAAGCTCAAACAATGTATCATTATGACTTTTTTGTATAAAAATAAACTTATCACAGTTATACCATTTTCAAAATCTAAAAAAAAAAACAACGAAAATGAACTTTTTAAGTGAAACAATGCATAATTTGAAAAAAAATTAAGAGAAGAAAAACGTGGATTTTTGAAAGCCCTACAAGATTATCTCAACAAATTTTTTTATTTTTGTCGAAATGTTAAAAATTCAAAATTTGATCGTACAAAAATAATAAAAAATCATAATGCCATTTTGTAATCTTAACTAGGTAAGGTACGAAAAAGAATGAATGAACTAAAATTGCGCGTTCTGGAAAGATCTACAAATGTGTCCCCAATCAATTTCTGATAGGATGCGTAGTTTTCGTTTTTAGTCGTAAAAAAAATATTAAAAATAAATTAAATTTTTGCACTAACGACACAAGCTACGAAACGAAATTAGACAAAACATTTTTATCGAAAAGAGTTATCAATTTTTAGTAATTATTATTTTATATGATACGCAGTTTGTGTTTTATCAGTAAAAAACAACTTTAAAAATAAAAAAATAAATTTTTGGACGAACGAAACAAGCTATGAAAAAAATAAATAGACAAAAATTGTTCTTTCAAAAATAGGGAAAACTCATTAAAATTTGTCATTAATAATTTTTGATAGGACACGTAGATTTGGCTTTAATTGTATAAAATAATATTCAAAATAAAAAACAATTAAATGCTTTGAGAAACAACAAAAGAGACGAAAAAAATTAAGAAACAAATGTTGTTTAATCAAAAAATATCTATATGTTTGTTATAAACCCTGGTTATAATAAAATGTTTAACAATAATTTTTACTTGAATAGGATGCGCATTTTTTCAATGTTAAAAATAAGACAATGAAAATACTTGGGTACCAATACTAATGCAAATTATGAATTGTAATGACATAAAGTTATTGAAATTGTATACATTTTTCAGGGTTGCTATGAATAAAATTTATTGCTTAATAAGAAACAAATATTAAAGTAAGCATTAAAAATAAAACTTGTAGTTTATTTTGCAATATCTGAATAAACACTTCAGATCGTGGTACAGCAATAAATATTTATAATATATATTTGATATAATAGAGTTGAACATAATATAGAAAAGTTCGCATTTTCGACGAAATCGAGTGCGAAGCATAAGATACGTGATGAAAACAGGTTCGTTAAATCCTGGCGAGCTTTAACAAAAGAGAATTCACAATCATTAAATGACAGTTGTCGATGTTTTGACCTTTAATTTCAAAAGTATTAATAATACAAAGACCGAGCGCATAGAACGAGGTGAATGCATCATCGAGCGCGAAGCGTGAGAGACGTATATTATCGAGCGCGAAGCGTGATAACCAACACTCGCGCGCCTTAGGTGCCTCCAAACTTGCGAGCCACGCGCGCATTATAAATTCGCATTATTACAATTTATAATATGCATTGGTATTCACACAAAAATAATTTAATTTTTTCATTTTTATAATTAAAAGCACGCATCCTTTAAAAAACATATTTAACATTTTATGGCAACTTGCTTCGTTTTTCCTAACAAATTTATTTTTATTGTTAATGACATTTTTCTTTTCACAATTCAAACAAGAAAAACTTTCATCTATTCATTATTTTCATTGAAAGTTTGGTTTTTTAAAGAAAATTCAAAAAGTTTTTATGATAATCTTATAGGGCATTCAAAAAGAAAGATTGGTTTTCTCTTGACTTTTTTCATATCCTACGTTATATCGCTTGAAATGTTTATTTTCGTGTTTTTTCGATATTTTGTAAATTCTATCAACTCTGGTAATTTTTGGTTTCATTGAAAAAAGTCATTAGTCTCAAAAACTTTAAAAATACACGGGGCATGGGGGGGTATAGTTTACACAAATGCAATGACTTCTGTGATGAGAATCTAAAAATAAAAATTGAAAATTAACAGTTAATATTTTAGAAAGATAATCGTTCACAAAAATGTCACAAAAAGGCGAGAAAATAAAATAAAATTCCGGGTTAATATTGTTTAATTAATTAATTAATTTTTTATTCAAATGAAATTATTACTATCACCAATTTTTTTTTGCAAAATTTTTGAAATAAATCCATCCAATTTTTTAGAGAAAGAGGGGCATTGAACAAAGAACATTATTTTTATTGCTCTGCGTATGCCAGGACAAGTAACTAAATTTTAAACGAATTTTCTTCGTAGCTTGTGTCGTTTTTTCAAACACTTTTTTTTAAATTTTATGCTGTTTTTTACGAATAAAAAATAATTATTAGTAAAAAGTGAATAGTCAAAAAATTGGTAGATCTTTTTTAAATGCACAATTTTTGTTGATTAATCTTTTTTCTTATCTTGTATGGTTTGACCGCCAAATGTGATTTTTCATTATTTTTTGTGCGGTCAAAATTTGTAATTTCAAGAAAATTCTAATATTTATTATTTAAACATTAACGCTTTTCTCTCTATCAATTTTTTGTTATATCGTGCGTGGACATTTGATAAAAACAAGTGGGATCAAATTTTACACAAATAAAAAAATAAAACGAAAAAAAATACCTTTTATGAGAATGTAAAAACTATTTTGGTTATTCATTTCATTGCAACTTTTTTTGGTTTTTCCATAAATTTAATTTCTTTATTTTCAACGTTATCCTTGACAATTTGAGCTAAAAATGCGCATCATAGCGTGAAGTGGTTCTCATCAACTTTGTAGATTTTATTTAGACGAAAAATTTATTAGTTACAATTATATTGTAACTTGTGACGTTTTTCCAAAGAGTATATTTTTTTCATTTTGAATGCATTTTGATAACAACATTTTAATACAAATTTGCAGACCTTTTTTTAATGCACAATTTTTTTTCATTCGTCTGTTCTCGTACCTTGCATCGTGTTTCCCAACATTTTCTTTTTTTATTGGCACTATTATTTTTTAGTATTAAAATAAAACTAAGCATTTTATCGAAAAATTACTTAAAACAAATTTGTAGCTCTTTTTTGAATGAGCAGTTTTGGTCTATTCATCTTTTGTTGTATCTTTTACAGTTTGACCGCGATATGGCCTTGTTGATTTTTCATTATTTTTTGTGCAATCAAAATTTGAACTTTCGATTTTTCAAAAAAATTTGAAGTTTTGTTAGGATAATCTTCTAGGGTGTTCAAAGAGCAATGTTTTTCTTCCTTTGAGCTTGTATCATATCGTGCGTTGTTTTGCTTAAAATTTTGATTTTTGTTTGTTTTTTTGCAATTTTGAAAATAGTTTGACTCCAGAAATATATTTTTTTTAAATTCATTAGGGTAAATTGTTCATTTTCTTCAATCATATGAATGTCCGGGCATGCAATTTTAAAATTCGGAAAAAATAGTCTCAAAAATTTTCAAAATGCGTTCACTTTTTGAATTTTAATCCAAAATGGCTGGCTTATGATCTTGACCTTTAGTTTAGGACACTCAAAGAGTATACCAAAGGCCAATCCCATCTATAAATTCTTTCAAAAGTTATTGTGCTACTAACTAAAAATCTACAGACCCACAGGCAGACAAACAGACAGACACAATAAAAACCTGTTTTTCTCATTAAGGGGGCCTCTAAACGTTGATATTTGACAAACGCTGGGAGGATTAAAATTAATACAAATCTAATACCTTTTCTGATAAGAATGTAAAAAAATTGATGGCGCAGCAATGGGTTTTCCGTAGTCACCAGAAACAATTAGCATCCTTATAGGTGAAATATAAACATCTTCCCAATTATTTCTAAACAATATATTGATGTGGTATTACAAAACTTTCAACTCCTTCCATAATCAACCTTAATTCACCATAGAATTAGTGAAAAATAAAACCTAATTTTTTTGGATATATCTGTCTTCAGAAACTCAAATTGTATTTTACTCAAAAATTGGTATCAAAAGCCTACATTGTCAGAGAGATATTTAAATCATAATTCTGAACATCTTGGGCCACATAAAAAAGTATGATTTTTTGTCTGATTAATGGCGCAAATTTTTAATCTAAAGGATTTAGAAAATAATTTTTAATTTGTAACTAATGTTTTATTTAACGATGGTTATCCATGTTGTTTGATTGCTGATAAAAGCAAGAGGGCATCTGATTTATAATAAGGATTTTTGAAAATCAGATTTATAAATAATAATTGTTTAAATAACGAAGTTACTCTTCAAATAGAATTGATGACTTTAGTCATACGGTCAATTAAAAAACAAAGGATTCAGATGTCAAGCATCAATAATTTAGGTATTTGTCGAATTCCCGATTGTACGTTTCGGGGAAAAGGTCAGTGGGTATGAGGACCCGTTAAGGCAAATGCCTCATCAAGAGAGTTCGGTGAGTCTTCCCGAAAAAAATCGCTCAGTGTGAGTTCATTGATGCTTGGAGTGGCTGCGACCCGAAAGGAAAATTATATTTTTCACGGGGACGCTCATGAATGATTGAGGAACGCCAGCCCCTAAAACAAGGGTGAAAGAATTAATTACGGATCGTCCAGCTGCAAAGGAGAGCCAGAGGTTACATAAGCGACTTTGTGAGCGAGGTTGCGTAAGCGACTGCTGAGGACGACAATCAGAGCAAAATTGACTCTGGTTCACCTCCCACAAGATATTCGGCCCCTGGTTATCCCGATGATCGCCAATATTTATTCTATGGTATCATATGGTCACCCTCGACCTTAATCTCGACGATTGCCAATAAACTAAAACAAACAAATAAAATTTATTTTATTTTAATAGAAAAGATACCAAGCGAGATAGGCACTACGATGCAACAGATACCTTAAAGTGGAGTGATCAGATCCACCATAGTATCAATCGCATCCCAATGTTTATCTTGATAGGATGCGGAATTTAGGACAGGATAATAAGGTACCTGGTCAAGAGCCTCGCCAGGGGTCCTAACCAACTGAGACTGTGATCAGCAACTAACCTGACTCCGACTGCCCTTGGTCCCAGCCTCCACCTACAAACTCACAATTTCTATGATTCTGATCAGAAATCATACCTGAGAACTCTAGACTTGGCCCGGTCAACAGCCTTGCCAAAGTTCCTTTTTCATACATCACTGACCAAAGAATAGATGACTCGCAACTTTGACTCCGACTGAAATACTAGACATTTCGCCTAGTACAATCCAACTTACCAAGTCTACTCCATGGCATCAAACGTGACCCATTTTTGAAGACTGTCTACTGCCACTACGCTCTACTGATTTGGTGACTTCAAGTCCCTCAAGTCCTGTATCACATAGCGGACGCTGGGAAATACTGCAGTCACTTTGAACGGTCCCTTTGGTTTGGCTGCCAAATTCTTGCTCTCTCCAGTTGATTGGGCTAAGTCTTTAGACTGCTTGGCTTCTCTCGTCAACTCGCGAAGATCCAGGCGTTTAAGAGTTGCTTGAATTCCTCCAGGCAGTACTGCATCCGCCATGCCTTTGTGTTTATACACCAAAAGAATTTGAAACGGACTTCTTTTAGTGGTTCTGTTGATAGTGCCATTTATTGCACTCTGAACTTTTTTGACATGTTTATCCCATGTGCCATCGGATTCTCCAGCACTGATGAATTGAAAACAGTTCGATTCAATATTTCGCATTGTGCGTTAGATCTTGGTGTTACAAAAGCGTTCACAATGTGCTTGATTCCATACTCCTAACATAAAGTTTTAAATGTGGGAGACGTAAATGCGGTTCCTTTATCAGTTATTATCCGTGTAGGAACTCCAAACAGCGCGAATAGCTGGTCAAGTGCCTTAATAACATACTTTGTCTTTGTACTGTGTACAAGTTCGAGGATACAAAACTTTGTAAAACCATCAATAATCAATAGTATTTGTATATTTCTATTCGTTGAACGGATGAATGGGTCAACTTGATCAAGGTGTAATATGTGAAAGGGAACTGCGATTTTGTCAATAGGGTGAATAAACCCCGGTTTTCGTTCCAACGCTGATTTATAATTAAGACAATTTAGACAAGCATTTACATACTTGGAAAGAAATCATCTCATACCCTTGAACCAATAATTTTCGCGAATCTCGGTTTTACAAAAAACAACACCCCCCCCCCCCTCAGGTTATGCTTCTCGAAATACTGCTTTACTTCTGACGTTCTACTATCAGATTCCAGAATTTTTCGTATCACTTCAATATCGTGATCCTGAATTTTCACAACGAAAAAGACGAGGCTGAATATCTTTTTCATTTGCCTTTGCTCGAATAGTGCTGCAGTCTGTTACAACTGTACATTCAGTTGCCAACAAATAAATGTGAAATACTTTTAGAGTAACAAATACTGACAGTTAGATCGCTCCGAACCCCATTGCCAAGGAACATTTTTTTCAATACGTTTGTTAACGCGCTACCTTTCGTGTAAAGTTATGAATAAGTTTTCGAAATAATCTAGGAAGCCCTAAAAATTGTCGCACCTGTTTAACATTTTTGGGATCGAGAGTCTCCATAACTGCTTGAGTCTTACACACTTCTAGTCGAGCGCCTTCAATGGAAATCTCTTTACCCAAATAATCAATTTTTGTTTAAAAAAATTAACATTTCTCTAAATTTAACGTTAGATTATATTTTTCAAAAGCTTGTAGGACTGATTCCAACTCCTTAAATCCTTTCTAAATATTTTCAACAGCTAACAACGTGTCGTCTATGTAAACGGTTGCCTTAGTACCCTTTAATACCTTAGCCATGATTCTCTGAAAAATAGCAGGTGAATTAGATAAACCCATTACCATTCTCAGAAACTTCCAATGACCGTCCTGGGTAATAAGCTCTGTTTTTTCTATCGAATCAGGATGTACTGGAATTTAGTAACAGCCAGATTTTTGGTCCAAGGAAATGAAATACCCCTGACCTCCTAATCTGTCAATCTGATCATCAATTAGCGGTAGCGGATATTTAAAAAACTTTGTGATTTTATTTTATTTCCGGAAATTAAGGACCACGTCCTTCTCCATCTTTTTTGAAGTTAAAAAGGCTGGACTGGCATACGGTGAAGTACTCTTAATAAATTATCCCACTAGACTGAAATTTCATAAACAAATAATTAAGTTTATCATGTTCGTTTCTTAACAAACGGTATGGTCTCAGATACACCGGTTCATCACTAAGTAATTCAATTTTCATTTCTCCGATTTTTGATTGCCCTAATTCTTCTAGTTTAAAGGCTACATTATTTCGAAAACGGTTTTATAATGTTATTGATCGTATCTTTGTTTCCTCTTTCAAATATTCGCAATGTACGTCTTTTTCTTCAATAGGTTTTAACGTATCTACATTTTCTACAACAAGAGTGCAATTTGCTTCGCCCGATAAGTCTGCATTATCTATGATGATAAATCTTGTACGCGAATCATTAGTGATAGTATGAATTCCCGGCTTCATAATATTTTTCCTGGTCAAAACTTTTTTTGGCAATTGGTCATCTGGCACGATAAAAATCTTCATTTTCAACTCGATGTCATCTATAATTAATTTGATTTCTAAAACAGCAACTTAAAGGACTAAAGAATGATCAAATCTTGACAAAATCCCGTTTGTTTCTTCAAATTTAAAATTTAATGATCGAACCTTAATTTCTTTTTTTTTATCTTAACTGCTTCTACCTCTTGAACCGATGACGACTCCGCGTCAACGGCGGTTAGTCATGTGGTCTTCTCTTTCCTTTGTTTATTTTTCTTCTTTCAACTCTGGTCCTCTGTATGCCCTACAAAATCGCAAAACGTACATTTCTTTTTATCCGACGCGTTCTTCTGATGAGGCTTCGAAACATCACTTTGGATTTTGGAAAACTCATTCAGAACTTTCAAGACAGTGATCTCCTTGTTATTAGAACAATACGCTTTATGTTGCCATTTTTACTGCATTTATAGCATCCACCACTTGAAACACTTTTTGTTTCCTCTGACCTAGTATAATTAGAGAATGCGAGCTTGGAATCTTTCGTTAATTTTAAATCCCTCACTTCTTTTCTTTTTTTTACATTTAAAAAAACGCTTTAACTTTTGTTTGAATCTGCAACTTTCTTATTACGAGCTGCTAAAACAATTGTGGGAATAGATTCATTGTGAATCCCCTGAGCTATTAAATGAACCATTTTATCCTCGGAAAGTTATAGTTTTAGTTTATTAATCTTTCCTAATTTTGCAAAACAGCATGCCTAAAGATCTTGGTCGGGTGCGTTTTTATAATTAACCGTGTCTTTCTTTAACTTTCCAAAACTTTCTTCCGCAGCAAACTGTCTGACTATCGCTAAGGAAAAGACCTCCCAAATTAACAATGTATTTTGCAATCCGTCATGCCAAAGTTTCGCATGTTCCTTCAACTTTAAGATAGCCAGATATAACTTTGTTGTATTCGCCCAGTCATAAAGTGGTCCATAATAATTTCTACTTCGAATTGAAACCTAAAAAAAAATTTGTTTCAAGAGGTTTCAATATTTTAATTATTACTACATTATTAAAAACTAAAACAAAGTGTTGTGTTTATGGAAGAACATGCAAAGTCTATGAAATACATTAGTGCGAAAATAACTTGTGCGAAAATAAAATTAAATTGAAAACTACTTAACCCATTATGCAATGCTTATGTTATAAAATACTTTGGTAAATTTTAGTAATATTTAACATTTCAGTTTTTAAATGAATGAAGTTTTATTTTAATCAATTAATTGAAATGGACTTAATTATTCTTCTTTTATGAGTATTGTGTTCGCGAGCTAACATTTTTATATTTTTAAGTTTAGAATCAAAATAGTGATCAAATTGCTATGCATGCTGTGACAAACAAGTATTTTGATTGCCTAATTCACAATCACGTTTGTGTTCATTATTACGCGTTTCAGTCTCGTACCAGTTTCATCAATATAAACTTTATTGCAAAATTTGCAATTTATGAGATGTACTACATCAGATAAGCTATCTTTACTATCTTTATCTTTTTTTCTAAAAAAATAAAATCTATTAAGTTTATAGTTAATTGTGAAATCAACGTTTATATTGTATTTCTTTAAAGAACACCTAAAACTTTCAGAAATACCTTCAACATACGGAAAATAAACTTTAAGATCAGTTTTATTTCGAAAGTTTTATTCCATTTGTTGTTTTTAGAGAAACTATTGGATATTTCATGAATTCTTTTTTTAGAGACTTTATTTATTAATTGAAGTGGACAATTATTTTGCACTAAGGTTATTTTAAATTCATCTAAGTTTTCTTTTCTAAATTTGATATTACTCAATTTTACACATCTGTCAACAAGGCTTTTAATTAAACTAATTTTTTAAGAGAATAAATGATGAAAATTGTAATTTACTTAACGTCCTGACCAAGAAAGCTTTTTAAAACCAATTTGTAATTAGCAATAGCAAAGATATGTCATTTTTTAACACATTTTCAACCGTTGTTGTATAATTATTGCGATTTGCAACGGCAGTTATATTGCGTTTATCAGCTTTTAAAAAAACTAGGTCTTTGTGTTCATTTTTGAAAATTTTCGATAGGTTCAACGATTATGGTTTGAAATTAATTGAGTTGTAGTTTTTCTGATATTTCATTTTAGTTTATCATTTGTTAGATTTTTAATGCAATTTTCAATATTAGCAATCATGCTGTTCATCGGAATTTTTTTTGACATTACAAGGAATACCATGTTTATTCCCTAATGCTAAAGTTTCAGGAATTTCATTTGGAACTTGTGTATTAGATACATTTTTTAAACATTTTTGTAATCTAAAATATGTAAAGGTCTTTCGTGTTTCTAACTTTCTCTTTTTTAATAAATCAGACTTTTTTATACATTTGTTTCTTTAACTTAACTTATTTAAATTAATATCTTGCGAGTTGAAAAAAGTCAAAATTGAAATGTCCTTAACAATCTTTAATAAACGGTATTTCAAATGATTGAATAAATGTCCTAACTCTGTAATGTTTCGAACTCAATTATTGATTTTTAAATTTAAAGATTTTCATTGATAATTTAATTTTGTTTTTTTAAATTTTGGAAATAATTAGTAATTTAAACTATGTAAGTTACATTTGCTAGCTTGGTGTTGAATATCTGCTGGAATCAAGGCGGCTTTTCTACATCTAATTAAGAAAGTTTAACGAGTTTGTCCCTATGTGCCTGGCTTATCTAATAAAATCGCCAGCTATTCAAAAAATATAAAGTTTTCCATAAACTTTTAAAAAGCAAAAACCTCGTTTCTAAAATCACTGCAGATCCCTTACATAAATTAAAACGAACTAGTAGACAATTAGGACAGAGAATTAAAGAAATAAAAGAACCTGAAAATAATTTTATAAGCTCTTTAAGGTTTTTTCTAATCTGTAATAATATTTTTTCTCTTCTAACACAGGAATGCTTTTTGTTTTAAAATATTTGTCGCCAGTGGAGCTTATCGATTACCTTAAGAACACCAAACCTTATTGAGTACATTTATGAATTCTTAAATTCCATGATGACTTTCATTTTCTGTCTTACCATGAATGCAAACCATAGTTTTATCCTTGAACCTTAAACTTCATTTAAAACAATTTAATTAACGAAAAATATTTGTAGCGTCTCGATCATCATGGCCAAAAAAATATTTCAAATGATTTAAAAATCTTCAGACTAATCAAAGAGTCATTTTAGAGATTTTTGTCTCTGCTTTATCAATTTTTTTGGCTGGGTTATCCCTCACTGTTTGTTAAAGAAAATGTATTTTTAAAAAAAAATAAGGGGTTTTGAAAAAAATTTCCGAAGAGTTAGAAAATTTCTGTAAGAGACACTTCAAATAACTGTCATGGTTAAAGAAATTGTAATTTTTTATTTAGAATTTTATACTAAAACTGTTACAAGATTCAAAAGCTGGTCATTGAATAATAATAGTCAGGAAAAATAAAAAATTGTTCAGGTAAACCAAAATTAATATTTTCTGGTTGAAATTACAATGCTTTACAAAAATTTCGTCTTTTGGCTTGATAGTTCAACCATTTGGATGCAATTTTTTCATGTCTTGACTGAAAAAATTTCATTTGTTAAAAATTTGTGTTTTTGTTCAGAAAATAAAATTTGTGGGTTGATAGTTGAACTATCTTTGTTAAAAAATTATTTTTTGTTATTTTTGATGATTCATCATTTGAATTGAAATTCGTATTTTTTTATTTAATTCAACTGTTTTTTATTGAAAAATAGAACTAGTTTTTGGTGGAAATAGCAAGCATTATACTTTTTGTTGAGAAATTCCTTTTTAGAATCAAAAATTCATGGCAGAGGTTAAAAAATGAACTTTTTTGTTGAAAATTAATCTTTTAAATTAAAAATTCAATTATTTTATTCTTGGTTCAGAATTGATCTTTTTTATTTGAAAAGTCAAACATTTGTTTGTCTCTTAAAATATACTTTAAAAGCCGCCATTTTTTAGTATTTTTCAACCTATTTTCAACTTTTAACTCACAACGAGCAATTATCAATTAAATTCAACAGAAATATTCGTTTAAACAATTTATTATTAATTATAATGATAGTATATTAGATTAATGCTAGAAACTTGCAGTTTTTTTTAATTTTCCACTTTTTGCATACTTTTTATAGAGAGTAAGGTAATGTTTAATTCCAGTTAACAAACCTAATTATTTATATAATTTATTTATCATTATAGTTAATCATATTATCTTTGGTTAGAGCTTTAAATATGCTGTTTTTTCATAACTCTTTAGTTTTTTATCCCTTTTTTTCTTAAAGCGAGATAAAAGCTAATAGAACGAATGCAAAATTATTGTTTAAATAAATTTTTATTGTTAATAAATATCTTCTTATATTGTAATGTTATGAAGTTGCAGCTGCTATAATAATTCCAGATAATATCGGCTTTTACTGAAAATTTTAACTTTTGGTGAACTTTTTGGTTGGGACAAGGTAATAATTATTTTAAATTAACAAAATATATTGTATAAACAAATTATTATTATTTTATTAATAATATCTTTCGTTAACGTCAGGAAGATGTAGATTTTTCTTCACTATTTAATTTTTGTCCACTTTTCACTTGGAGCGAGCTAAAAGCTCATGAAATTACAGAAAAATCATTCATTAAACAAATAATAATTGTTTATAACCATATTCTCACATAGCAATGCTACATAGTTGCAACTTTTCCATTTTTGTCCATTTTTTCAATTAAATCTGGGATATAATAATTAATTCAAATGAACAAGAATAATTGTTCAAACAATTTATTATTATTTGCAATTATATGAACTATTTATACTGCTTTGTTTACAGAAATATTTAACTTTTTGTCTATTTTTCACCCAAAGCGAGGTAAAAATTAATTAAATTTATTAAATAATGCTAGAAAGTTTCGATTTTTCTGAAATATTTAATTGTTCGTTCACTTTTCACTCAGAGATATGTAAAAATTAAATGAATTGAACAAACATAATTGCCGAAACAAATTATTTATATTTGTAATAATATTTTCTTAGAATAATGATAGAAAGTTGCAGTTTTTTGTAAATTGTACTTTTTTTGCCCTTTTTTATGTAGAGTAATGTAATAATTATTTAAATTTGTGTTAACTTTACTTTTAAAGCAAGATAAAAATAATGCAAATCGACAAAAATAATTGTTTAAATAATGTATTATTTTTTAAACTATCTTCTGCTATAAAAATTCTAGATAGTCTCGAATTATTCTAAAATTTTCCATTGTTTTTCAGCATTTAATTTGAAGCGAAGCAATAATTAACGCAAATTAGCAATCACAATTTCTTTAACAAATTATTATTGCTTATGACTATCTTCTCTTATCTTAGTACTAGATAGTTGCCGTTTTTTCTTAAATTTTCTCCTGTATTCAACTTTTCACTTACTAAGATTAATTAATTTCATTAAGTAATTATTTAATTAAATTTAGTCATTAATGCAAGTTAACAACCATAATCACTTAAACAAATTATAATTGTGCATAACTAATAATAATAAATTGTTTAAGCAATTATGTTTATTAAATTGTATTATTATCTAACTGAATAAAAAGTAGACAGAAAGTTAAAAATTTATTTATTATTCAATTAATTAGTTGATTAATTAATTAATTACTTGTTTCACGTTTATGGGAGAAGATAGTTAAAAAAAATAATTCTGTTTAAAAGTATAAAATTTCAGAAAAGACCGCAACTATCCAAAAATTTCTAAGAAAATATTATGAGAAATAAATATAAATTTTTGAAACAATTGTGTATATTATCTTCAATTAATTATTACCTCACTCTAAGAGAAAAATGTTCAAAAAGTTATAAATTACAGACGTAATTGTAATTTTTAAGCATTATTTTGAGAGAATATAATTATAAATAACAATATATTATTTAAACAATTATTTCTAGTAAACTTAATTGACAATTGTCGCAATATAATTGAAAAGTTTCAAATTGGTTGAAAAATGTAGATAAACCGCTACTTTCGAACTCTATTCTAAGAGAAAATCACAAATGACAATAGTAAATTGTTTAAAAAATTATGTAAACATATAATTATCATTATTACGGAGTAATTTGTGTATTGAAAAAAACTGTGAAAAATAAACTACAAAACTATCATAATTAGCGTCAAAAACTCGCAAAACTCATTTTTTCACTTATAGATTTTTTTGAGACCCCATAATAAATAGACTTATGGGAACAATATTCTAAAAATAATTAATAATTACTATTATATATCTAACTGTCACAAGAAATGTTGAATTTCAACTCGATTCATCTAATATTAAGGATTCTAAATAAAATTTACATAAACGTCTATTTTTCATATGACAAATAGGTTTTAAACTTTATGGGGCTTGCGCCACCTCTAAATATCTTTTTTTTTAATGGAAATATTTTTTTGTGAATTGAAGCAAATTTGGGAGCAATATGAATGAAAAGAAAAAAATTAGTTTTGATAATAGTTTAATTTTAATTAATCTATAGTTGAAAATAATATGAAAAAATAAATAAATAATTAATAAAAATAAATGAAATCAAATTTAGTTTAGAATAATAGGTATGTGAATCACGTTTGACAGAAAATTCTGTCAATAGATTTAGCTTCATCCGGTATGCAAGAACCGATATTTCGAAACCAGTTAATGTTAATTATAGGTCTCTGATTCAAAAGGTCTCATTTGTCAAGAAGTGAAGTCCCATCAATTATTGGCCAATGAAAAGGAAATTTTCTTCTGACTCGAAAGAAGCTACTTAATCTTGTCTTTACATATTTTTTCAAGATATATGAAACATTCTTGTATGGTTCGGAACAGAACTAATTTTTAAAGTAAACGTCTTTTTGATTTTAATTTGATAAATGATAAATTATACTGGGAAAAAATGTTAATTTTCAAGAGTTGCAAAATATCTCCAGAATTATAATCCATCAAAAATAAAAATTTTAGATACAAAAATATAACGGGACGACTGAAAAATCTCGAAAAATAATATGTTTTAAATAGGAAACCCCCGATTATCAACATTCCTAAACAACAAAATTTCCGCATTGGAAAATTCCTGAACAGTTTATAAGATAACCGAATTTAAAACGGACGACCATAAAATCCCGAAAAATAAAATTTCTCACCTCGTGAAATTCCCGAAAAAGAAAATGTCCCATATAGGAAATTCCTGAAATTTTAAAATTGCCAAAGTATAAAAATCTCGAGGTGAAAAAATCTTGATCAGTTTAAAAAATGACCTTGTACCAAAATTCCTTAATAATAAAATTTCCAGTGGAAAATTCCATAATTATGCAATATACGACACTGTAAAATTCTCGAATTCAAACGGAACTACTGCAAAATCCCGAAAAATAAAATTCGCGAAACTGCAAACATTGCGAATCGGAAAATTCCCACATAATTTAATTCCCGCATTAGAAAATTCCCGAACAATTGATAAAATTACCCAATTTGAAAGGAACGACTATAAAATCACAAAAAATAAAAATTCCCGAAAAAGAAAATGTTCGAAATAAGAAATTCCCTGAAATGTAAAATTGATGAAGTATCAAAATCACGAATTGGAAAATTTCTTAACAGTTTTGAGTATTACCAAATATAAAAATTCCCGAATAATACAATTCTCAATGAAAAATTCTCAAATTATTAAATATCCGACACTGCTAAATTTCCGAATTTAAACAAAACGTCTAAAAAATCCCCAAAAATAAAATTCCCGACACTGTCAAATAACCGAATTTTAAAAGTTCCCAATAATAGAATTCACAAATAATAAAGTTCCCGAATTGAAATACTCCCAAACAGTTTATAATATTATTGAATTTCGAAGTCACGACTGAAAATTCCCGAAAAATAAAATTACTGATCCTGTAAGATTCTCGAAAAAGAAAATGTTTCAAAAAGATAATTTTTGGAATTAAAATTTACGAAATTAAAATTAGACCAAAATCCAAATTAAAAATTCCATTTAACGTCCAATAATCAAATTGATGCAAAATCCTGTTGAATAAAACAAGAATCCAACGACCAAATTTGGACCACAACGAACGAATTATAACGAATTATAAAATTGCTAGAGTATAAAAATATCGAATTGGGAAATTTCTAACCAGCTTTTCAAATGACCAAATATCAAAATTCCCAAATAATAAATTTTCCACTGGAAAATTCCCGAATTATTAGAAATATCCGACAGTGTAACATTCTCAAATTTAAAGGGAACGACTAAAGAAATCCCAAATAATAAAATTCGCAAATAATGAAATTTGCTAAATGGAATATTTGCGATCAGCTAATCACATTATTGAGTTTGAAAGGGATGCCAAAAAAATCCCGAAAAGTAAAATTCCCTAATTTTAACGAATACATTTTTTATCAATATTATTTTTTATTTATTGAAAACACATTTTGTTTTTTCGGGATTTTTCAGTTGCCCCATTTGAAAATTCCTGAATAATAAAATTGCCGATTTCTTAAATATCCGAACTAGAAAAATACCCAATTTTAAAATTCCTAAGTTTAACTAATTTGTGTTTGTGCAAATTTGTGCGTTTTTTAAAATAAATATTAATAATTCATTATAAAGACAACATACAGGGTGGACACACTGGGGCTTACATACATGGCGCACTTGATTGCTAACCGAATTGCACAACAGCAGGGAAGAAGCTATTGTACAGGGGCATTTTCATATTTCGCGCCTTTAAAGTTGCATTCGGATCGGCCATTCGGTCAAAGTCGTGCATCTTCGGGTCAAGTTTATCATAGTTTCCATGAATGCGTTTGAAATTTCAAATGGATACAAGTGTAAAAAAAATTAGGTTATGTTATGTAGTAATTACAAATAATAAAAGTATTTCATTAATAATGAAGTGAGACTTGTGGACTGAGAAGTAAACGTCAATTTTCTTCAGTGCCAATAACATTATGGAATGGTTGGTGAGTGACCAATATTATAAATTGGTAATAATATTGTGCGATTTTAGTGAGAGAAGAGTTAATTGTGTTTAATGCTTATTTGCAGCATAAAAAAGGTATGTTATGAATAGATAAGATTTGTTTTGAATTAAGTGAATAAAATATTACATGCAAAAATATTTGATTGGCATTACCTACAATTACTCACAGCGATTTCGGTAAAAAGGTGAATCCGACCATAACCTCGAAATAATGACAGATCGGCCAGGCATGTTTATTATACTTTCGATTGATTATTCTTTACCAAAGAAATGTTTTGTGGTTTTGTATGTTTATTACTGGCAGTGTCGGCAGTAATAATTTAAACAATAATTACTTAATAATAATTTAACAGTCATTACTTATTAATAACTTTAATAAGTAACACATTATTTCTGAAATTAATAACTGATTTACATTGTTTTTTTTTCACAGATCGATCATAGATAAATTCACATCATGAAATGTAGATGGATTTGGTGCATTTCAGCACGTCTCTAGTTTTTGTATTTTAGAAAATGTTTTCGATGGACTTCATTTCAAAATTTGGTTTGATCAACCGCTAAAATAAATTAGAGACTCGTTGATGATATGATTATTTAAAAAATTTATCTAGACAAGATAATTTAGCCCAGAATTTTTATCCATTTTTTAAAGAAATTGTTCTATTTTCGAAATTGCTATCTCTGGATTTGATTTCCAAACTGACAGTTGATCAGCCTTTAGAATTCATTCTAATTCATTTTTATTATATAGGTGTGTCAAAAAGATATCTCGAGGCAATTTAATTTGCCTGAATTTTAATTTATCAATTACTTAGAAATTGTTATGTATTTTAGAAAATGTTTTCCATGAGCTTCATCTCAAAATTAGGTTTCATCAACCGTTAAAATAAATTAGAGACTCGTTGGTAATAGAATTGTTTAAAAAATTTATCCAGACAAGATAATTTAGCCCATAATTTTTATTCCATTTTTTTAAAGAAATTATTCTATTTTCGAAATTGCTATCTCTGGATCTGATTTCCAAACTGGAAAACTAACCTAGTTTAATTTTAATCAATCTATAGTTGAAAATAATGTGAAAAATAAATAATTAATAAAAATAAATGAAATCAAATTTATTTTAGAATAATAGGTATGTAAATCACGTTTGACAGAAAATTCTGTCAATAGATTTAGCTTCATCCGGTATGCAAGAACCGATATTTCGAAATGAGTTAATGTTAATTATAGGACTCTGATTCAAAACGTCTCATTTGTCAATATAAAATTAAATCATAATTTAATTTTTTTTTATTTTAATTTGAAAAATGATAAATTATACTGGGAAAAAACGCTTATTTTCAAGGGTTGCAAAATATCTCCAGAATTATAATTCATGAAAAATAAAAATTTTATATGACCTAATAATCTAAATAATGTGACCCTAAATTTAATTATAATTCAATCTGATGGTATAGGTGTATCAAAAAGATATCTCGAAGCAATTTCAGATAAATTTATTTCCAAATAGCTTAATCTTTAACGGAAAAAGGTCGATTTTAAACCAAAAGGATTAATTTTCTACCAAAACATAAAAATTAAAAAAATTTTATTATTAAGTACAAAAGGTCAATTTTCAATTTCAAATATCACTTTTCAACCAAAAATAGTAGAATCGAAATTTCTTTTAAAGAAATTTGCTTTTGACAAACTGAAAAGGATTTTTTTTTAATAACTCAATCTTTAATGAAAAATATTAATTTTCAACCAATAATATTACGTTTCCACAAAAAATTACGAATTTTCTACAAAATCTAGAAAGTTTCAAACAAATATATGATTTTTATTTTAAAAAAATATTATTTTTTAACAAAAAGTAATATAAGTAGTATTTATCATTATAAAAATTAATACTAAAAAAGAAATTTGGAAAAATAGTTGAATTTCTAATCAAAAAGGTTCGTTTTGAACCGAAACAGTTGAAGCCTCAAGTATGAACATAATATTCAACGAAAAATTAAATAGTTCAGTTTTTAGTTTAAAAAATAATGTTCAACTTAAAGAAGTGCAATTAAAAATAAAGCTGAGTTCTCTACCAAAACAGATTGCAATTAAAAATATCAATACGTTTTTAACAAAAAATGGAAAGTTGTATTTTCACTTCATTAAATTAATGTTGAAAAAAAAGAATTGTCAGAAAAATGGTTGAATCCTAAATCAGAAAGAAGAATTTTCAAACATGAAGATTAATTTTATACTAAAAAAGACGAATTTTGATCAAAATCCATTAATTTTTAAACAATTAATTAGATTTTTAACTAAAAACATTAAACTTTAATTTAACTTGCCTGAATTTTAATTGATAAAGTATTTTGGAATTTTTTTACTTTAGAGAATGTTTTCTCTGGATCGCATTTTAAAATTTGCTTTGATCAACCACTAAAATATATAAGAGACTCATTGATAATAGGAATGTAGCAGAAATGAATGCAGAAGCGAGATTTTGGGCCAGAATTTTTATTTCTATTTTTTTCAGAAATTTTGCTATAATTATTTATTTTATCAGGTCTAAATGTGAAATTCATAAACTACTCGTACCTTAACAGAAAATAAAAATCTTTTAGTGTAATTCAAATCTACTCGGCCTAAAATGGTATAGTATGTCTAGATTTATTTCTGATAAAATTTTATCACTAACGAGTCTCTAATTTATTTTAGTGGTTGATCAAACCAAATTTTCCGATGAGTTCCAGAGGAAACATTTTCTAGAACACAAAAAAATTTCTAAATAATTGATAAATTCAAATTCAGGCAAGTTAAATTTCCTTGTGATATCTTTTGGATACCCAGTCTTGGGATAAGGTCTAGAGATAACGGTTTTCCAATAATGTTAATTGAAATTAACAAGTAATGATTGTTAAATTATTATTAAGTAATTATTGTTTAAATTATTACTGCTGAAGCGGTCAGTAATAAACTACAAAAACACAACAAATTTCTTTGGTAAAGAATAATGATTTGAAGGTGTAATAAAAATGCCGGGCCAATCTGTCATTATTTCGAGGTTATGGTCGGATTCACATTTTTACCGAAATCGCTGTAAATAATTGTAGGTAATGTCAATTTAAAATTTTTGCATGTAATATTTTATTCACTTCATTCAAAACAAATCTTATCTACTCATAACATACCTTTTTTATGCCGCAAATAAGCATTAAACACAATTAACTCTTCTCTCACTAAAATCGCACAATATTATTACCAATTTATAATATTGGTCGCTCAGCAACCATTCCATAATGTTATTGACACAGAAGAAAATTGACGTTTACTTCCCAGTCCACAAGTCTTACTTCATTATTAATGAAACACTTTTATTATTTGTAATTACTACATAACATAACCTATATTTTTTGACACTTGTATCCAATTAAAGTTTCGAACGCATGCATGGAAACTATGATAAACTTGATCCGAAGATGCACAGACTTGTCCGAAGGGCCGATCCGAATGCAACTTTAAAGGCGCAAAATATGAAAATGCCCCTGTACAATGGCTTCTTCCCTGCTGTTGTGCAATTCGGGTAGCAATCAAGTGCTCCATGTATGTAAGCCCCAGCGTGTCCACCCTGTATAATAAAATATTTTTATCAAAGAAATTTTTGCAATGCCTAATGTTATTTTCAAGGAAGTGTCTATACCGAAAAATTTCTTAACCAGCTCTATCTGTACCAAATTTTTTTTCTATTTATACCAAAATTTGGGTACCCGTAACCACGGCCTTTTTTAAATTAATGCCTGAAACGAAAAAAAATTTCTCTAAATTTTAACCAAACTTGATAACATTGTTCAAACCAACTTTGCAGCATTTGGTTCAACACTGATTTTTCTGTAATTTGAAAACATGCTATTCACATTATCAATCAAAATTTTGCTTTCAGATAGATAATTTTTTTAATTATTGTTATTTTACATAAAAAAAATAGCAGAAAATACTTTTGAACGTTGAAATTTGTTTTCTCCGATAAAAATATTTGATTTTTTTTCAATACATAATGTTGGAAATTGTATTATTCGGGAATTTTCCAATTCGCGATTACTATATTGCGAAAATTTGATGATTTCGTGAATTTTATTATTTGGGAATTTTCTAGTTAGAGAATTTGAACATTTTTGGTATTTCATTTTTCGAGATTTTTCTGTCATCCCAATTGAAACATTAAAAAAAAATTGTTTTCAAGAAGTATTATGTATTTATTAAAAATACAATATGCATATTTTGTTTATCAAACAACTTTTTAAGATTTTATTTAGGAATTTAAATATTATTGTTTAAAAATAAAATAACAGTAATTGAAGAAGAAATATATTTCTGTGTACAAAATTTCGTTTGAAAACGTGCATATTATTCGAAAAAATTATAAAAATCACTTAAAAATCAAATTGTTTACAAAAAATTGTTTTTAAAAAAACTTGTAAAGTAAAACTTCGGAAAATAATTTTAGACTCGGAGAAAATTTAGGAAAAATGTTGTATTCATTCGCGTCGCACTTATTTTTGAATTTATTTTTACGCCATTTTTACACAATTATTGTTATTTTTAATTCAAACAATAATTTTAAAGAACCCTCTACATAAAAAGATTTTCTTTGAAAAATATATTTTATTATTGTGTTTTAATGAATTAAATGATATTTACGGAAACACAATTTTTTAATAGTTCAAATTCGGTCATTTCTTATTTCGGGTATTTTATAATTTGAAAATTTTACAGTGTCGAGATTTTTTAATGTGTAATTTTCCATCGGAATATAAAAAATAATTATTATAAACTGTACGGGAATTTCATATTTAAAATATTTTATTTTTCGAGGATTTTTTCCATTGTCTCTAATTTTATTTTTCAGAATTTTTAATTTGGCAAATATTGCAAATTTTGGGGAAATGTTAATATTCAAAAAAATTTTATATTTCTGCAATTTTATAATTTTGGAAATTTTCGATTTGAAATACTTTTTTGTCGGGAATTTCACGCTGTCAGGAATTTTATTTTTTGCGATTTTTCAATCCCCTTCGTTTTTCTTGTTGTGTTATTGACATTTTGTAGGTACGTGAATATATTTTGAAATATTTTCCACTGATTCGTATCAACAATAGATTTACTCAGTCATAAATTGATCAGGTTTAAATTTAAAAAGCATGGATATAAACTCTTTTGACATAAAAGTAAAATTCTAGTTAACGCAACAATCCGATTTAAATCCCACAAAGGAAGCTCCAATTCACTGATGATTTTTCAAACACGGTCGACAGAACTAAAAAAGCTGAATTTATTACTACCTTATAAAAAGAAAATTCTCAAAATAAGAAAGAATTCTATTGATGTAAAATTGTGTCAAAGTGCTCAATTTATACGCTGAATGTTGGGAAAAATATATTTTTTTAATTCTTAGAAGGTAATAAAGATAAGATAAACAAAATTCAGGAACATAATACAATACATTTATCCAAATGAATTTCAAAGAATTTAATATTAGTGCTAACGAATTCCAAATAATAAAAGAAAAAACACATCAAGGTTTAGATAATAAAAGATGTTTGGAATTAATTAAAAATAATTTGAGATGAATCCAGAGAAATTCTATTCAATTTGAGGAATAAAGATAATGAAAAAAACAAAGAAAATGTAACGGGTCGAGAAGCAGTGCGTTTTGGTGCCTTGTTAGTAATAAATCTAGATTACCCACAGTCAGAAAAACATAAATCTAGATCATCTCCAATCGGTTAGGTTAGATTCTAGAAATCCTTCACGCGGTAAGTTATTAAACTAGATTACCTTCAGTCGGCAAATAGAAACCTAGATTATCTTCTTTCAGAAAATAGAAATCTTGAATACCTTCTGTTGGCAAACATGAACCTAGATTGTTTTCTTTCAGAAAATAGGAATCTAGATTACCTCCTGTCGGAAAGCATGAATCTAGATTACCTTCCGTCGGTGAAGATGAAATCTGGCAGAGATTCATTTTTGATTTCACGATGTAGGTTTCTACTTTGCCGACCAAGATTTTAGGGTCCCATGTAGGTAACGATGAGGCTAGGGGAATGACCAAGTCCTACGTCGGTGTGAGGTGGGTTGCAGCACTGCAGGCTCCATAGAATTATCGACCCAACGATGATTCTTTCTTCGGTGTAAGGCGGTTTGCTGCACTACGGAATTGCAAACTCTACTCATGTTCGTAATCTTTGCAAATTCCTAAAACCTTTCTTTTTAGGATTGTATTATCAGTTATAAACTTCCTTATTCTATACAAAATTTAATAATTTTCTTAAAAATACATCCTTTTTAGTTTCAAATTCATCTGTTTTGTAAAAATTCTTCTTTTTGGGTTAAGAATTCAACTCTTTTCGTTAAACATTAACCTTTTGTTTAAAATTTATATTTTGTTGCTGATAAGAGAACTGAAATTTTTTTTGCATGACAAATATTTTTTTCTGAGAATTTTTATTTCTTATTTAAAAGTTTATCTTTTTTGTAGTAATATTGTATATTTCCTGGATAAAAATGTAGATGTTTTGTTGAAAATTCAACTATTACCTAGAAAAGTTACTTTTTGTTTGAAATTCATATTTTTGTGTTGAAAAGTAAATTGAAATCTTTTTGGACGAAGATTTAACTCCTTTTTTGAAAATTTATATTTTTTATTTGAAAATTTACCTGTTTTAGCAAAATTTGAATTTTCTTCTGACAAAAATGCAACTGTTTGGTTGAAAATTTAACTAACTTGATAAAAAGTCATCCTCTTTGGTTAAAAATTCGACTATTTCATTGAAAATTAACTTATTGGTCATAATTCTTATTTCGGTATTCGAAAGTGAACTGGAATCTTATTTCGATGAAAATTTAACTATATTTTTAAGATTTTTTTGATTCATCTGTTTTAGAACAAATTTTATCTTTCTGAAATGAAAATGCAACTGTTTGTTTAAAAATCTTTTTAAAATGTTTGTCATCTTGTTTTTAAAAATTCACCTCCTTTAACAAAAATTACATCTTTCTTGGATGAAAATGCAACTGTTTGGTTGAAAATTCAACTTGAAAAAATGTGTCTTTTTTATTTAAAATTTCTCCGTTTTTATACAAATTTAATCTTTCTTGGATAAAAATGCAACTTTTTGGTAGAAAATTCAACTATTTTGTTAAAAATTCATCCTTTCAGTTAAGAAAATTCGTGTTTTTGAATTGGTAATTCAATTATTTTCGTGGAAACTTTTTTTTTATATATAAAATTGATATTCTGATCTTAGAACGTCAACTGCAATCTTTATGGATGAAAATTCAACCATTAAAATGTTTTTTTAAATTAAATTTTTTAAACCAATTTTCTTGATTTTTCTTGGATAAAAGTACAACTGCTTGGTCTAAACTATTTCAATATTTTTAAACTATTTTGAACATTCAATTTGTTACATAGAAACTTATTTCTTATTAAAAAATTCATATTTTGATAGTAAAAGGTCAACTGGAATCTTTTAAAAAATGATTTTTGAAAATGATTCTTCTGTAGATGAGTATTCAACTTTTTTTTGTAAAGATTTGGTTAAATACGTTTGTTAACAAATAATTTTTTTGGTTGAAGATTGATATTTTTAGTTTAAAATTCATCTCTTTGTATAAATTTTAACTGCCTTGTTGAAAATGAATATTTTTAAATTTAAATTTTAACTAGTTGAGTAAAAGATAAACTACATTGTTACAGATTTATTTTTTGCTTGGAGGCCTATGTCTTTGGTTAAAAACTTAACTGTTTAGTGGAAAAGCCTGTTTTAAAATTTATTTTTTGCTAAAATGTCATATTTTTGTTTAAAATTTCATCTTTTGCGAACAATATTTGTCTTTTGGCTTGAAGGATCAACAATCTTGATAAACTTTAATTTTTTTCTTTAGTAAAAAATCTTTATTTGTTAAAAATTCGTCTTTTTGGTTTCCAAATTATTTTTTAAAAAATCAATTGCATCTTTATTGAATGAAATATAAACTATAATATTTTTTGTTGGGAATGTATCTGTTTAGTTTGAAAATATAAAGATTAAGTTAAAAATTTAATTATTTTGTTGAAAATTCAAGTAAAAAAACAGAATAACCGCAAACCACGAATGGTCACCCATCCGAGCGCTACACACGCCCACCCGTACTTAACGTCTGATGCTCTATGAGTCGAGAGTCACCGCCCAATGATTGCCGTCAGTCACAACTTATTCAATATAAAATTATCTATTTATTAAAAGAATAAGATTTAACCTTATTAAGGTACATATTAATTTATGGATGAAACTTAAGCAACCGACTGATCACTGGGACCTCCAAAATACGTCCTTAGACTGTACCTCACTAAAAAATAGTTAGTTTAACTAAATATTTAGTTATTAAGATATGGTAATGCTATTTCATTAGTTGGCACAACAATACCATTAGTTGCGGTGCCAATTCAAATAGTAGGGGTGAATGTAATATGGTGTCAGAGTGGGGCATGGTGTCTATTACAAAAAATGTCCGCGTTTGTTGATTTCCATATTCGTTTTTTGCATAAAGTGACTTTATTTGTTTAAATAAATAGTTATGTGATGAAAGTTTTGTCTTAAAATACGTATCAAAATAGTTATTATGAAAACCTTGTTTTGGCGAAACCAGATGGCAAAGTCTTTGACAGAAATTAAGCACTTATAGCATATTTCAAAGTATTTGAAGCTTGAAAATCTTAGATTCTAATAAATGAAATATTTCTTTGATTTTCTGATACCATAAATTGTTTTTATAAACCTTGCAGCATGACATACGGGGTATGATGTCCACAAATAATTATGGAAATATTAACAGTGCTTCGTAACATTTTAGTAAATTAATCGATAATGCAGAAAACCCCTGAAAGATACGTGATTTGAAATTATATTTAATACTAACAATGCGGGGAGTACCTACGTCCAGTTTTATTCCTTTGAAAGAGACTATCATTTGAAATTCGTGATTATAACCTACAAATATAAAAAAGTGTTGTTGTAAAGATTATAAATGTATTTTTATTTCTATTTACAATTTGCGATTAAAATATGCTTAAAACGATTCCTTTTAATTGACCATGCAATTTAATTTTTTAAGTCTTTTTAGATACCAGCATGTAAACTTTGAGGTTATAACCTACAAATTCTAAAGCTTACTCTTGAAAAGCTGATTTCATTCCTTATTATAATTTCTCATTTCAAGAACACTTCAAGCAATTCTCTTGATTAATTAGGGTGGTCCTAATTACTTGGGTTGGACAATAACTCAATAAATCTGGTTTCAACTATTATTGATCAATGGCTGTTTTGAATTTTCGCGCCTTCGTACCTGCCGGTAAACAATATAACTGTTAAGGGCAATTACAGATACATAACTTACTTTGATCGGTAAGAAAATATTCATTTAGTATTAATCATGTCTCGAGTCATTTTTCTTCATTACATTATACTCTCAAGAATTAGTATATTGCACACTTTTTATTCTGCAATGCTCATAGTATTAAAATAAACCAACAGTAATATGGGGGACATTATGCCCCATGGTATGGGGTAAGCTGACCGAAATGCAGGACCTACGAATTTATTAAATATCAAATAATGACATAGTTAAGAGACAGTTTTTAATAATGACACGTGCAACTGGATAATGTGAGCTTCTCACTGATTTCTGGTAACATCAGTTCTATGCCTGACATTCACAAGTCTGCCTAATGACAGACTTGTAAGGACGAGGCCATTTGAAAGAAAAATTTAAGGGTAAGTATGCAGTAACCAAATTTATGTATATGTTACAGGAAAAGTATATAATCCAGGCATTACATATAATCCCTAGGCATTATATATAATGCCTAAACACTTCAAGCAAAGTATATAATCGCCTACTTACTTATTACATACTTTGCCTAGGCAATATACAGGTTGGACACGCTGGGGCTTACATACATGGCGAGTTGAATGCTACCCGAATTGCACAACAGCAGGTTAGAAGCCATTATACAGGGGTATTTTCATATTTCGCGCCTCTAAAGTTTCATTCGGATCGGCCATTCGGTCAAGTCCGTGCATCTTCGGATCAAGTTTATGATAGTTTCCACGGTTATATATATATTATATTTATTTTATATTATAAAGGTTATGTTATATTGTAATTGCAAATAATAAAAGTGTTTAATTAATAATGAAGTGAGACATGTGAACTGAGAAGTCAACGTCATTTTTTCTGTGCGAAGAACATTATAGAATGGCTGCTGAGTTATAAATACTATAAAATAGTAATAATATTCTGCGCTTCCAGTGGGCGAAGAGTGGGCAAACCGGTGAATCTGAACATAACCGTTTGAAGTTTCGAACGCAACCATGGAAACTATCATAAACTTGATCCAAAGATGCACGGACTGGGCCGAATGGCCGATCCGAATGCAACTTTAAAGGCACGAAATATGAAAATACCCCTGTATAATGGCTTCTCCCTTGCTGTTGTGCAATTCGGGTATTCAACTCGCCATGTATGTAAGCCCCAGCGTGTCCACCCTGTATATAATCCCTAGGCTGTTGAATTATTATTATTATTATTTACTACAAGATGGAATACTATAATGGCATTTTTATTTGATGCCAAGGAATTACTGCATAGCCACTGTTCTCAATGAGATTACTTTTTCTGGCTGAATTCTATGAACGGTCAAAACATTCGATTTACATGTAGCAAACTACGATCTGAAAAAGGGTAATTTTATTACAGAAATATTGAATAGTATGATTAATTTTTAATTTTGAATTTTCATCAGATCTTGATTTTTTTAAAATTAAAATCTAATACTATTTCTTTGAGATTCGTTACAAGAAACTTCTCAAAAATCATTTTAACTATTTTTTATTTAATAACAAAGTTCTTTTTTTTGTAATTTTCAGAAATTCCACTTTTTAAAAGTTTTCAGATTTATAAAAAAGGCCTTGAATGAGTACAATAATAGTGTGTCTATATTTATACCTGTAGAAATTTGAATTTCGATCTTTGGCGGTCGATCACCCCTTTCCCCTTCCCGAATTTGTTTGTTTTAAGAAAAAATAAATTCCGTATTTTCTTCAAATCGGTAAACATTGACGAGTGCCCAGAGCTTTTGAAATTATGATGGGGGTTTAAAGAAAAAATGCTAAGATTTCGGAAAAATAAAAAAATAATAAATATTATCTTAAGAAATATTCAAGGAATAATTCGCACCTCATGCCTTTTAATTTTGTCGTGCACAAACTCCTTCTATTGTTCAAATAATTCATTTTCAAATATGTTATATTTTAAATATTATTATTAAAATTCATCAACTGTATAATTTTCCTGAAAAATGATAACTTCTTACATTTTAAATGTGAAAAAAATTGTTAAACCACACCTTAATTGTTTAAAAAATAATAATTAGTGAAAAACGATTGGAAATTTGAGATTTTTTGTGACTTATCGAAATAGTTTCCAGTTGGTCAGACAAATACAATTTATTATGGTAAAAGAAAATCAATAAACAAAAGTAATTTTTTGGGGATTTAAAACGTAGAACTCATTAAAATCCATATATTTGATATGAAATGTGTATTGTCTAATCTGCCCTACGGATCGTTCTTCTTTCAGAAAGAGAAGAAATTGAATTTTTCTGTTTTTAATCAAATAAAAAAGTTCCTGAAAAAGCTATCCCAAGAGGTTACAGGTAAAGAGATTTTTCATTCTTCTGAAAAATTGTCTGAATAAGGGTTAGCCCCTTATGGTTCCCGGCCATACAATAAATGTTGCATTAAGGCTAATACAGAATAGATGCGATTCACCAAACTTTTAGGCAATGCCTGGACAATTTATGAAATAAACAATTTCATGTCCAATCTTGAAGTTTAACATGTATTCATAAGAAAAAATACTTTTTAAAAATTTTTTTCAGAATCTTCAATATTAGGTAAATTAAGTTGAAAATTGAATTATTATCTTAAACTACTTGAAAAGTGGTGAAAATGTATATATTGTTTAAAAGAATACTCAATTGCATAAACAATTATATTTGTCTGCTTGTATTACTTATTGGCTCACACTAATTAAAAAGCATAAAAATAAGTTTTAGAATTCGGTAAATCCTGACTTTACAGGGCTTTTAAAGCACATCCTAAACTATATTTAGAAAAGATTTGAAAGAAATTCAAAGGTGGATTTTTTTCAAAAATTGAATTTTAATATTTGTTTTGGAAAAATACAAATAATTGTAAAAAAAAATACATCTTAATATCCTTGAAATCATCAAGGTAAGGAAAGATCAAAAAAAGGAAAGAGTGCACTCAAATAATGAAGAAGAGGGGAGCGGCGGGTAATGTGGCGCACATGTTATAAAAAGCTCCGTTTAAAGTTCCCGACCATTCAACCCCACTTAAAGTCGGGGGTTACTCGGGTCATCTAACTAGCCCCCGAACAGTATCGTCACGGTAGATTAGTCGGGGGCTAGTCAGGTGTCCCGACTTATCCTAGTCGGGGCCTGATCGGGTACTGGAAGGGGTCATATGATAATATATCCGCGTGGAATATTAACCAAACTTCCCACAATTTTTGGAACATCCCCTAAAAGTTGGTCAAAATACTTATTATTTACGGAAATCTCCATAATCTCTTTTGAAATATTTAAAAGCATGATCTAAGAATACACGATCTAGCCACACGCAACTACGCAATTGGATAAGTCAGCGCGCGAGAATGAAGTATATTTGAAAGGAAGTAAATGCAATGAGCGAAGATTGTAAGTAAAAGATAAAGAAATTATATAGTTTATAAATAAATTTAATTAGTTTGAAAATAATGAAATTTTTAAGATGCGTAATCTAAAGTATAAACAAATATATAACATCTAACTTGTAATATAGAAGAAATACTTAGAAATATGGATAACATAACCTCTCAAGGCACCTGAGGAATTGTACCTTTTAACGCGAATGAAATGAAGTATCATCCACCTAAGGAGAAAAAAGAATATTGTTTTGGGGCTGAAAGCAGAAATAAATAAATGCAAAATATCGATATTATATCCTGTATTATGATAATATCCGTTTTCATATTTCGCATATACATAAGCACTAAATGAGAACAAAAGAACCCTCTGAGGGTACACAAAGTCATATTTTCAGATCTTATATTCATATGAAATAATGATTTCAATGGTATTTTCAATAGAAACACCACTACAATTTTCACAAAGTTAATATTAACACGACGCGCTTTCAAAAACGGATAGCGCCACCAGTGTCCGCTTCTTGCACCTTATTTGAATATTGAGAACTTTCACAGGTATTGACATTGATTTACAATGTAGCCATAATTCATGATTTCAAATCTTTCGAGAGAAGACCGAGACGCTAACGGTTGCTATGGTAACCAAGATGGCTAAAAGTGGTGGAGTGCGAATGGGGACGAAATTGGGGGATCTGATGGCTAGACCGTGTATTCTTAGATCATGTTTAAAAGTGCTCAAATTTACGCAAGATTTAATGTAAAAAATATCCTACACTTAAAAATGCATAAATTATGTAACTAAAATTCCGCAAAATTTGTGGAATATTAATTTTGGAAAAAAACTTCAGCTGGAAGGCAGCAATGGAAGAGCTTCTCTCTGGAGGAACCGCGATGTTGGTCATAGTAGTCTCTGCTCCAGGTAATTACGCTTAGTTACGTGTGGACTGCTGCCTTAAACACTCGACGCGTCATTTATGTTGTGCGAGAGGCGGCATGTCGCGCCCTTGCGGATTTTCTTTAAAGCTACCGGTCCAGAACCGCAAGACTCAAATGAAGGTGGTAACGAAATCTGAACTGTACCGTGCTTAATAGTTTACTACTAGGATATTGCTCTTCACTGATTAATCAAAAACTTTTTCTCTTTCCAATTTCAACTACATAAAGGATTAGACTTTATTTACATATGGCAAACCTTTCAGATCAATTTAAAAATAATCATCTGTACAAATTTAGAGTCTTATGACTTTCGGCAGACTTTCCACCTGCATCAATATCTATCTTTTGCAATACGGATTTTCTTAATATTCCATACATATGTTCCTAGAAATTCGCAATTTTCTAAAAAGTACTACAAAAAAATAAGATTACATCTTTTTGAAGATTTTGATCGTTGTTTTTATAAAAAATTAATTTTCGTACAAAATTATGAACTTAATAATTATTTATTAAGTATATTTGAGATGAATTTATCATTAATAAATCTTTTCTTCAAAAAACGGTGTAAAATTATTGTTTAATATATTCTTAGTGTTTTACAATAAAAAAATCATTACACTTTCTTAGATATTACCTCATTTGATAAGACCTCGCCGAAAACTCAAACATAAGAATAACCCGATCAGAGCCCCACTAGCTCCCGACCAGAGCCTGAAGATTACTTGCATCAAAATTAATGAATAAAAAGGGCCGACTAGCCCTTGACCAACCACCGACCAGCCCCCGACTGAAATTTTGACAAAAAAAGCCCAACTAGTCCCCGATTAGTCCCCGGCTGGGTACTTTGTCAAAATTAATAGCCCGACTAGCCCCTGACTAGTGCCCGACTTGTAATAGGGCCAAATGGGGTAATTTCCACACGGGATATGTTGAAAACTGTAGGAAAATAATATAGAGCACATAAATCAGTATCTTATCTACCATATGCGTATAATTATTATTGAATTTACGTCTATTAAAGTAGTTAATTATTTAGTTTCACAAAAAGTGTGCCTGCGCCAAGTTTACCTTCCTGGTTGGCTAATGTGGCGCGCTCTTAGTGCAATTTCGGAAAGGGAAGTAAAAATTGTTTACTGAGTTCAATGAAAATTATTTTGGGTAAATGATGGGGTTAAATAATTACTTATAAATTGTGAGCAACTTGAACTTTATATATTATGTTTTTTTAATCCGGAAAAATGCTGCTGTACTTTTTCACTACTTTTTGGTCACTTTAAAAATATACACATAACAAACAAAAATAACTTGGCATAATAAAAATGGAGTAATTAGCTTTATTGAGCAAATTTTTTCACTATGCAAAACAGTACACATTAAAAATACCGTACAATAAGTACCTCGCTATAAATCAATCGATTTCTGTAGATGAGGGTGCGCCACATCATCCGCCGCGCCACATTATCCGCTGCTCCTCTATTTATTATGCACTTTGCCTGGTCTTGTCTGGGCCTTATATATAATGCCTAGCCAATCTGCATAATGGAGAGTATTGCATACTTTGCCTGGCCTCTGTTGGGCATTATATACGAGATATATATATTGCCGAATTATATACTATGCCTGTAACGTATATAACCGTGTAGAAATTGCCCTATTTTTCCACATTTATAAAGTGGCGCTGGCAAGGCCCAGACCAGTTTTTCTATTTTTCTGCTGAATATGGTTACAAAAATAAATAGGCAGTCGCGGAGAATTGTCCAGGGGTGGTCCCAAAGGAATTAACCCCCAAGCGGAGGTGTAAAAATCGTGCCGAAAGCTGAATGGCACCTGGGTGAGGTGTCTAGAACGGTGACTCTGGGATACCGGGCGACCTCTCAGAGTACGCAGCCTTATCCTTGCATGCGGGGCTCTACAAGGATGGACGAACCCCTTTCCCTAGCTTCTCGTGGGAACAACAATGACAACACCAAACATAGTTGTAGTAGGTGCGGTTCAAAACAACAGAACGCGCAGGGCTCCCGACAATGGGTCGGCCAACAATGCCGACCAATCTAGAGTTGGGGGAGCCATTGAAAATGGATTCAATGCGATGGATCGACAGGATCTCGTGACCTTTGGGTGGACGGAGCAACTAAATTACGACTTGTTAGACTGCTACGATGCGAGTGTGGCCCGTGATCGGGGTTACATGGCACGGCTGCATGCTCTGTGGTGCGAGAAACACCCGGAGCTATCGCACTTTTCGCAGC